>NC_142805.1:40997290-41059790 GCF_049724085.1 Artemia sp. Qi Xiang Cuo
TAGGGTGGTCCTTATTTTTTCACTTCAGAATTATAAACCTCCCACCGTGCCATTTTTGTCTACATCAAAAGTTAACAACATGGGCAAAATTTTTCCAAATTGGTCAATATTTAGGGTATGCTCAATTCAAGTGAAGTTTAGCATATAATTACTATACTTCTGCTTGAAGAATGTTTAACGTAATTTTGGATGCACTTAGGAAATTCATTCAACAAAAAAATTCAATGAGGACACATTAGATATAATCAATACTAAACTAATCCAATCTTTAGTTTGTTAAAACAATCATGATGACTGGTTAAAATATGTCACTGGCATAGCAAATATCAAACGTATCTTTTAGTAATTGATAAAAATTATACACTACAAAGTCATGCTGGGCCTGGGCTGTCAGAGGCTGTTGCTTGCCCTTGAAGGATTGTTGACTTGTTAGAATCAGGAAAACGTTTGCGATGCTCTTTAAACGTTTGCGAGCAAATTGCATCTGGTCTTCATTTTTTGTTAGCAGCAAATTGTAGTCCTGCATAAGGGCAACTCTACGTTCGGCTGTTTCATTCACTACTCCTAGTTCTCTGACGATGTCTTCAGCCTTCACATAGGATTCATTATCCACCCAGGTCTCAGGATCTGTAGACAAGAAACTATCTGGAATGGAAAGGATATGGAAGAAGTTCCTTGTATTGTGTGTAACAAAGTCCTGTAGATTCTTGTTGGTGACTGTAGTTTTGTCCACAGTGATGCGCTTCGGTGGGCCCTCCGTTCCTTCATGGCAGAGTGTTTCGACCATTTCTCTTTTTTCAGTTGCATCAACACCCCTGTCAAGAAATGCCAGTCCTATCAGTTCTTTGCTAAGATACCACAGCTGCCCACACAGTTTCTTCAGTGCACCAGTTGCTGCTGGCGATCCACAAGTGAGGAAACTCTTCAGAAGTATGAAATCATTGGCTGGTGCTGCTGTAGTCAGAGGAAAAAGAAACCAAAATTTAACATAACTTCTTGCACCAAAAGCGCAGAGGTTGGCCAGACCATGATTTCACAATCTGTCAGCTTGAAGCCAGAATCTCTCAACATGTATATTTTCAATGCATAAATCAGTTGTGCCATGAAACAAGCACGATGAAGGGCTCCTGGTTTCCTGAACATCACACCACGAGCCGGACGGCCACCAATGAACAGCAGGGAAAGCTCGAGGAGCTCACGGTAGTCTTCAAGTTGGTGACAAATACCCAGCTGATCAGTCAGAAAGGTCTTCATATCCTCCAGGGCATCAACTAGAGCTGCAGCAATGACCAGAACCTCAACACCAGGCTTGTAATCAGCATATACAATGTTTGGCCAAAAGGCTTTGAACCGTTTGAACAGCTGGATGTCTGGGCCACTTGAAGGTCCTATTGTGATGCTGAATGCCTCTTCCAGCATTAATTCATGGGTGTGGTGTCTGTATGGAAGATGCAGAACACTTCTACCAAGATGCTGTTCAAACAGAGTACAGGCACCGTTCATTCGGCCGGTGTTGCTTGATGTTGTATCAAAGCTGAGAGCCTTGATGCTGTCTACAATGCCCCAGTCAGACACTGTGTCCATCATTGCATCTGCCATGGCTTTACCAGTACCTGAAGCCAGCTTTAGGATACGAAGCAGTTGTTCTGTTCCAGATTCAGAAACAATAATCGGCAGTCGGTCAACTTTTTCATCTCCAGTGAGGTCTTCCATAAGCTTTCCATCCCAGTGAAGAATCATTGGCTTCTGGGGATTGAAATCAGACTTCAACTGAGATGAAAGTATGACACGATGCTTCTGACGGTAACGTCTTATAGATGATCTGTTGATATTGAAATCTGGAACGTTGTGACCTGTTGCTTGTATTATTTGGGCAATTATATGAAATGCTTGCCTGTCACTTGTCTTTGTGCGGTCTAGGGATGACAGGAGTGCAGGAGTTAAAATGTTAGTTCTTCCACGTTTTCGTTTTGGTGTACATGGTTGTTCGGTGGCTTCCCTGCCGATTCTTTGTAATACTTCCATGTCTGCATCATCATTTCTAGAAGACGAATCAGAAGACTCCAACAAAACAGTTCGATCCAGATTTGCTATGTCAAGTTGCTGTTTCGTCTTCAAGTGAAACTGGCTTTTTTGTTTATTTTCCTGTACTTTCTCCTTTTTTGTAAGTGACATGTCAACCCCTGCCACAACCCCTCGCCTTCCTTTTTCCCGCTGGGCCAACAAGAATTGCTTGTCTTCCTCAATTTTGATGAGCTGTAACGCTTCCTGGTGAGCTACGTCAAAGAGATCATTGAAAGCCTCCTTGAATTCTTCCTCATCGGCTATCTGAGTTGCTGTCCTTCTTGCTTTGTTTTTCTTCAACCCTTCCCATTTCTGCACTAAAACTTCAAGATGGGCAACTGCATGATCACTCCAGCGCATGTGTATTCTGGCTTTCTCCAAGAACATTTGAACGTCCTTAATTACTGATACTGCTGCCTCCTGTTTAGTCTTGGCTACTTTCAGCTTTTTGGCATAGAGCCTGAGAACATCACCAATCGATGGTAATTTTGAACCATATAGATCTTCCAAAGCTGAACCAAGCAGGTACACTTCCTGTTTACTGCGTGTGGATGTGGAAATCACCATGACCGACTGTAAAACAAAACATTTAATGTGTACTTTAACAATTGTCCAATCTGTCAGAAAATTACATAGCAGACAACATTGAATCAAAAATAGTATTGTTCTAATAGCAAATTAATAACAAGTCAATTTCAAATATGAATTTATTATATCTGACAAATGACAAAATTTCAGTTATAACCACAAACATTAAATGTAAATTGATATATTCAGTAATTCACCTGATATTGTCTTATCAGCTTGGTATCCTATGTATTTATAATCAATCTTTATCTGAGAAAATAAAAACTAAACAATGCTAAAGATGTCTGCTGCAAGAATATTTAATCAAATGTAATAATAAACCATTGATTGATTCAGTAAGTAAATGTGGAAGTTAATTTTAAATAGTGACATAAACTTCTGTAGTTTCACACGAATATATCTGCTAAATTTGCAAGAAAATGCACAGACGCCTAATTGATTATTAATATATTACCCTGAATCCCTTCAGTTATCTCTTTATATAACACATAACACCTGTTTTGTGTTAGAATTCACAATAAATACACAATTAACTAATAAATATATGCCCTGAACCAATGATTTTCCTTATATACACCCGATTTCTATAACATTCGAGTATAATCAAAATTCGGGTGCCTTGAGCATACCCCAAACATGAAGTTATCCTAAAAATAAATGGCACTTTTTTTTTTCTATCATAGAAGAATAGTTTAGGATGGTGGGAGGCAGGAAAAACAAAAAATATTTTTTTGATATATACATAAGGACCACCCTAATGTATAGCAGTGCAATAAGTATAGGGTGTCTAAAAAAAGAGAGCCAAATTTGAATATACTATAAATTGAATTTATTTATTTGAAAGAAACCAACAAAACAAACCAGTCTCTTTAGTGGATGTTGAGTTAATACGCGAGACACAATATCAAGGATAAGACCCCCGAAGCTAGCCCTAAAAGGCCTCGTTCTGCAAATGGAATCAACCCTCACTCGCTCACATATTTCCACATCAACTTCGTCGAACTCGATGAATTTGAGTTCCAATAGATTAAAATCGTGACTTAGTTTACCCTCATAAGAAAAAGTCACATTTGCTTCTAGCTCCAACCTCGACACATGGCTTCTTCTGAAACACCCTGGTTGAACTGCAATCATACAAGGCCTTGTATTCTGAATGCTTATATAACCATAGTAGACCCTCTAAAAACCTCCACCCCCACCAACAGCTTATTAGCAATAAGATAGGCAGGTGCATCTTATTTGAATCAATCGTACAAGGATTCAAACGGTATGATTGGTGGACCAAAGTAAAGCCGGCTTTTCAAGTCCGGCGTTCTTTTTTAGATGCCCTTTAGTATAGCAGAAATCCCTCCCAAACTGTAGTAAACGCCAAGGTGGGAAACTAAGACGTGAAATACAACCGTTATAAAATATATACGGCACAGAACTGGCTGCTTCTCGGCCCGTTCCTACATTGTGACTCATTAACTGCTTTAACTCTATATATGAAAAACCACACTATATAAATTATAGGCAGTATGATCTTTCCCTATCTCACCCATTATAAAAACCCGGACCCAGCTACGAGTGCTCCAGAGAACGTATAAACATAAGCGACATTAGATCTTTTCACGGGTAAACAAGTCAGATTTCTCTTGAACGCGAAACTTGGCTTCAACTGAGGGCTGTGACGGGGTTGTCGTCATCAAAGACCTAATTTACAGAACTTAAAACTACGTTGAATAAAATGGCTATCTCAAAATTTTTGATTGGATGTGTTTGGGGAAAAGGAGGCCTGAGAGGCGGGTTAGTTGCCCTCCAATCACTTTCGACTATAAAAAGGGCACTAGCCCTTTGAATTTCCAATCGAATGAGCCTTTTTTGAAGGTTTTTTTAAGGAAAAAAATAAAATAAATAATACATTGTGCAAACATCATTCTTATATACCCTCAGGGCACAACTTAAAACCCTTGCCCCGAGAGTTGTGGGGGAGTGTCCTCCTCAAAAATATATTTTATATCTGTAAATCATCTACGCTGAACAAAATGCCTATCTCAAAATTTTTATTGGATGTGTTTGGGGGAATTATGGGCGTGGGGGATGCTAGTTGCCCTCCAATCACTTTCGACTATTAAAAAGGGCACTAGCCCTTTGAATTTCCAATCGAATGAGCCGTTTTTGAAGTTTCTACGACAACGCCTTCTAAAAAACCTTATATGCCCCAAGGGCATAACTTACAACCCTTGCCCTGAAGGCTGTGGGGGAGTGTCCTCCTCAAAAACATAATTTCTATCTGTAAATCAACTATGCTAAACAAAATGGCATTCTCAAAATTTTGATTGGATGTGTTCGGGAAATGGTCGGCGTGGAAGGGGTTTTTGTTGCCTTCCAATCACTTTCGACTAATAATATAGGGCACAAGCAACTCCAATTTCGAATTGAATGAGCCCTTTTCGAAGTTTCTACGACAAATTCTTCGATACGAAATGCCCTGCTCTAAAGGAGAAAAATAATAAATTATACATTGTGCCAACATCGTTCTTATATGCCCTCACGGCATAACTTAAAACCCTCGCCCCGAGGGTTGTGGGGGAGTCTCCTGCTCAAAACATATTTTCTATCTGGGAATCAACTACGCTGAACAAAATAGCTATCTTAATATTTTGATTGGATGTGTTTGGGAGAATAATGGGCGTGGAGGGGACTAGTTGCCCTCCAATCACTTTCGACTATTAAAAACGGCACTAGCCCTTTGAATTTCCAATCGAATGAGCCTTTTTTGAAGTTTCTACAACAACGCCTTTTATAAAAAACCGTATATGCCCCAGGGCATAAATTACAACCCTTGCCCTGAAGGCTGTGGGGGAGTTTCCTCCTCAAAAACATATTTTCTATCTGGAAATGAACTACGCCGAACAAAATGGCTATCTCAAAATTTTGATTTCATGTGTTTCGGGAAATGGTGGGCGTGAAAGGGGTGTTAGTTGCCTTCCAATAAGGACAAAAATAATAAATAATACACTGTGTCAACATCGTTCTAATATGCCCTCAGGGCATAACTTAAAACCCTTGGCCCGAGCGTTGTGGGGGAGTGTCTTCCTCAAAAACATATTTTCTATCTGGAAATCAACTACGCTGAACAAAATGGCTATCTCAAAATTTTGATTGGATGTGTTTAGGGAAATGATGGGCGTGGGGGGGGGGGGCAAGTTGGGCTCCAATCACTTTCGACTATTAAAAAGGGCACTAGCCACTCCAATTTCCAATCGAATGAACCCTTTTCGAAGTTTCTACGACAACTGTGCCCGGGTATGAAAAATAAAATAAAATAATACATTGTGCCAACATCGTTCTTTACTTAGGCAGCGCTATTGCGCCGCCTATGATTAACGAAAAAATTAACAAAGTAGCCAGCTTGTTTTCCTTTTTTTATGCTTGTACATTTGTATGCTTATGTTTAACACGTGGTCGCTGGTTTTCCTTCCTTTTTACGTTTTTAATGAAACTTTAAATTTTTTTATATAATTGTCAACGAGTTTTACTTCATTCTATTGTTCTGGGAACGAGGCGTAAAATATAATGATGGATGTGTGCCAATACATACATATATATATATATATATATATATATATATATATATATATATATATATATATATATATATATATATATAGTATATATATATATATGTATATATATATACATACAATATATATAAATATATATATATATATGTATATATATACATACAATATATATAAATATATATATATGTATATATATACATACAATATATATAAATATATATATATTTGTATAAATACTACCACTATACCAGGAGGCCGAGCTTCATGTAGTCGCTGGCCCTCGGCACGCGCCAGGTTTGTATATATGTGATTCTTGAATTACGAAAAAGGCTAAATTACCGTGTTATTCTTTAGTTTTATGTCATGCAGTGGCAAATA
Organism: Artemia sp. Qi Xiang Cuo; assembly: GCF_049724085.1. NCBI lineage: Eukaryota > Metazoa > Arthropoda > Branchiopoda > Anostraca > Artemiidae > Artemia > Artemia sp. Qi Xiang Cuo. Next base: position 41,003,887 of record NC_142805.1, read on the forward strand.
ATCCATTTGAACTTAAAAATTCTGGCATAAATTCAATTCCCCCTTCCTCCCACCTTATTTTAATCGTAGATCTCGTTGTGCATCATTTTCATTCATCATTACCATAAACATTTTTTCCATGCCTTTAGCTTTAGCTGTTCGGATTCTTTCATCGTCTTGTATAATTTTGCGTAAAATCACAAATAAAAAAAAGACTTCTTTTCCAGTTTTTCTTCAATAACTATATCGTTGCTTTAATTACGTTATTATACAATTCAGTAGCAACTAGGCATGTTCCATTACAGATTCCCTCTGAAATATCTAAATTACATATATTGGTAAATCAGCCATTTTAATTGAATTAAGAAATTATGGCGTGAATTCAATTTCACCTTCCTGTTTTTCCTTCACGTAAACTTGATAAAATGACGGTTTTAAACAGTGATCTGTGAATGATTTATTCATTCTGTCGATTTAATGTTGCATTCTTTAGCCAGTTTTTTATAATGTTGTTTTTAAACTTAAATTTGGATGTTTTTGTCCAATTTTCGTTTTTTACCCCAAAATACGAATTCAGCCCTTCGAGGCTTGTGATGGTCATTTTTTTTAAAAGAAATATCCTGTCTCTCGAAAAAGAGGAAAGGGCACTAAAATAACGTTGCTTTGTGCCAATATTACATATTTTTGGAATGAGTACTTACATAATATTGGCGTTTTTTGCCAATATCTCATCTTGTCTCCCTAAAACGAGGAATGAATACTCAAATAATATTGGCTTTGTGCCAATATCTTATCTCGTCTTCCTAAAACGAGGAATGAATACTCACATAATATTAGCTTTGTGAACGGTTGTAACTTTCCTTCTTCCCTCTTTTTTGGCCAGTTCAAAAGCAAACCGAGCTACGCGTTCGGAATTCTTTCTCGTGATTACTTTTAAACTTTCAACGACGCCATGAACACTCTGTAAATAAAAATCAAATACGAAACCATTTCAAAAAACTTAAAAAAAAAAACCTAAACGAAAAACTTAAAAGTGGTAACACCAACAAATCTGAGGCCTGCTTTTAATCATCATATCGTTTGATTACCTTTATTTGGAATCAGGGGCATCAATTAGACAAGACATAAGGGGGTACAATTTAGGCCCCTCTAAGCCTTCATAGAAAAATTGAAAAAAATGCTACATTTTTCTGAATTGACGTCCCTGTTTGGAATGAAGTTCTTTGGAAAGGAAGGCAAGAGGGTTGATTACTGGATAGTAGAATTTCTTTAAGACGTAAATAGGCTACTATAATTGTCTAGTATTCTAGTATTTTAAATTCTAGTATTTTATCGAACAACCATAACAGATTTTTTTAGACCAGTTCAAAAGCAACCCGAGCTACACTTTCGGAATTCTTGGAATTATTTTTTCGTGATTACTTTAAAACTTTCACCGAAACCATGAACGCTCTGTAAATAAATTTCAAATCTAAAGACTTCAGAAAAAAAGCCATGAATCAACGAGAAATGAGTAGCCGTGGCGGTTCTGGCCTCGCTTGCACCCGAGGCAAAATCTTGATTAGCGCCCCCCTCCCTGTCTCCCTAAAACTTTGAAGCCAAATTTTAACAAAATCTTCATTTATTAACAAAATTTGAATAAAAGATATAACAATAAACATTAAAATAATGATGAAGATATGAGAAAAATGAAAATTTCAAATTCAATTTGCTTATACTTACTGCCAACTGCGCCATCTACTTTATTTCAATAACAATAAAATTTCAAAATTACAAAATGATTATAACCGTCAGATTATTTATTTGAAATTTTGCACCTCTAAAATTTCTACTTTCGGGGCAAGTTCCCCCTCTGCCCCCTGCCCTAAACCAACTCTGAGAAGTGGAAACACTGAACAATATCAAGCTTGTTTTTGATAACTACATCATTTCATTTCCCAAAACCTTATTTGGAACCAGGAGCACTAATTAGGAGGGGTACGGAGGATTGGGGGGAATTGCCCCTTTAGATTTTGGAATTTTTTTTGTATCTCATTTAAAAAAGTCTTGTCCCTCCAATATATTTTCGGGAATCGGCGCCCATATTCGGTATCAACTTTATTCTAAAGGAGGTTCATTAACGGATAGTACAATTTCTTCATGATACAAAATACTATTGTTCTTGGTTTGTTCTACCTATTTCTTTTCTAGTATTTTATTGATCATTTAAGCACAATTTTTTCTAAACCTTCAATGTAGCTTTGAGCAGTGTTTATATTTTTCTATGTATTGATTCATACTTCAAAATATCGAAACTGATATTTTGGGACAATTTTTTCCTATAATATAGCATTTCTTTTGGTTCACTTAAGCAGCCTATATTTAAGGGGTTACTCCAAGCAGGCGAAAGTTTAAGGAGGGTTAAGTATTTTGTTGCATTGCTTTTTTCTGTGTCTTCTTTGTTGTTCTTTTTTTTTTAATAGACCCCGTATATAAGTAAGTAAATTTCTATCTTGTCCCCCCTTCGCTGATTGATTTCAAGATATGAATGAAACGATTGTACCTTATATCAAAGATTTAATTTTAAAAAATACAATTAATTTACTGCTTTTTATTCGTACATGTTCTCTTTTCTCCTTTTTTATGCTTTTGTTGACCCTTTTATTTTTTTTACAGTGATGGCTTGTAAATGTATGTATGCATAAGTGCATATACAGGTTTTTTTTGACAATTTTGTCAAAATGGCAGTGCATTCGTTTGCTAATTTTATGTGTTTGATTGCCATAACCTTTTTTGTTGTTTTTATTTCGACTCCGAAATTCGAATTTGACCCAGCCAGGTTTGTCATTCTTCGAAATAATTCTTATCTTATCCCTTATTACCAAAGATCTAGAGACAAACCTCACATGTTTTTTATTCTTCAAATAAGCACAAAGAAATACAACAATCTAGAGTAGGAATTTCATGCTCACAAGGAAGAGAGAAGAGGTGACTCATTTAGATAAACTTCAACCTGTGTAAGGATTGCATGAATACACTTGAACTATTGTCTTTTTCTTTGTAATATTGCCAATTTTGAATTTATACCCCAATTCAAATAGGGTGATACCATGGGCGCCCATAAGCTGAATTTTAGGGGGGGGGGGGGTTACCTGAACTAATCGGCATATCCGGCGCTGTATAATAGAGATCTCAAAACAAAAATATAAGGCAGCGTCATTCAGCCCGGGGTGTTGGCACTCCCTGCTCCCGTCTTATAAGCGCCCATGGGTATTACTAGCCTAAGTCAAACGACAAGCTTTTGTGGGAGCCAGAGATTTTTTAAGCCCCTTCCCCAAGCAAAAACTGGAAATCCCTTACCCCCTCCCCTCCCCTCAAAAAAAAGAAAAAAAAGCTAAATTTAAAATTCCACGCGATTTTAATCAAGCCTACTGACCAAATAACGAGAAACGCTCACTTGGCGTTTTGCGCTCATGCCAAGGAGATTGGATAATCTATCATCTGGAATATGACATTTACGAACATAAGTTAATCTTCAAGCTTTAACCATGAAACTTACTTCATGTTCCAGCATAGCGTATTCTCCTTCCATGTTTTGTCTAACAATCATAATATCTACATCTTCATTCCTTGTATGAATTCCCGGAAAGGATTTACAATGCATCACATAAGCGTAGAGATCTAATTCATTTCTTAGCTTAACATTCCTAGATATCACGCCAGGTCGATTTTCACGAGTTTCAATATTACCTGGAAAAAAGTATATAGAAGTAAATTAAAAAAAAGGAAGTGAGGGATAGTTTTCTTTTAGTGCTCAACATAAAATCATATACATATTCTAAAATCGTGTTTCGAACTCCTGTGCAAATATATATGATACAGCAGAGCTGTCAGAGGGTAAATATTTGACTAAACTTGCTCTCTCAGCTGTCAGGCCAAATTCTATTGGAGGAAGTAGTAGGGATGGCAAGAAAAAACATAGCAAATAGATTGGGATACTAACAAACGAAACTCAGAGAGGAGAGAAAGTAACAAAATGAAAAATAAAATCAAAAATGGTGAAAAAACGAGGATTTTGTCAGCCAGCGAACCATGAAGATGACAAAATATAATCAAATATTACGAAATGGACCTCCGCCACGTGGTCCTCATTAAAAAACAAAAAAAAAAAAAAAAAAACGAAAATCTAACCTTTCGAAGCTTAATTTAAAAACACAGAACAGACACTGAAAAAAAAACCAGGCAGGAAACAATTAAAATAAATTTACCAAGATGATTGTGCAAGGATCTTTCGTCTTGCAATAATTTTAGCTGGTCTACAATTTCGGTTTTCATTAGATATGCAAATAGGTTCTTTTAAGTTTTTTCGGGTGAAAATATTGATTGAGTCCTTCAAGATTAAATTGTCGTAAATTGGGCTTAATGAAATATCTCTAGTATCTCTATTTATTAGTAAATTTTGGTTCATGTATTTTTTAATCTCAATTACCTCTTTAAAAGTTTGTGGTACGCCATTTACAGTTGATATTAAGGTTGCCTCGTTGCATTCTTGATTATAGGCCATCTTTGTCACTTTCAACTCAATCAAAGGAAGAAATTAAAATCCTCCGAAATTTAAAAAAAGACAAAAACACAGTAATTACGAAAGCGGACAAGGGAAACACAGTTGTAATCATGAATTCTGCAGATTATGAATTAAAAGTTAACACCCTTTTAATGGATAAAAATATTTACAAAGAAATAAATTTTGATCCCACGGACAAATACACACAGAAGTTGAGAAATGAATTAGGAATTTTGAAAGATACTAGACTAATTACCCCTCAAATGTACAGAAAATTTTATCCCAAAGGTTGTTCAGCCCCTAAGTTTTATGGTCTGCCTAAAATCCATAAGAAAGATATTCCGTTACGTCCAATTGTAGCATGTTATAGTTCTCCAGCTTCGGGTATAGGAAGTTTCTTAGCAACCATTTTTAAGCCTCTTTTAAGCACACAGAATTCCTATATAAAAAATTCCATAGATCATATTGAGAAGATAAAAAATCAAAGTACAACAGAAAATACCGTTTTATCTAGGTTTGATGAAGTTTCTATGCGGACTTAATGCAATGTCCACAAATGAGAGCAGGACTTAAAGATAAACTTCTAGTTATCGTAAGCTAGGTTGGATGAAAAATTACTGTATATTGATACTATAATGCAACCTGTCCGTATCATCAAAAAGCTTTACTCTTATTTTAAATTAAGACACTATCGTTATAGTCTTATAATTTGATTATAACTGGGCACTGTCGGTTCTCCTTAGCTGACCCGTTTTTAATTGGATTTCATAGAACAGTCTGTTTTGAATAGTTTCCACTTAAAACACTCAATCTGGTTTCGTTTTGTTGATGATATCCTTTCTGTTTGGGAACATGGACAAGACTCTCTAAGAGATTTTTTGGCACATTTGAACTCTTTTGATTCGAATCTCCGGTTCACAATGGGCCGCATTGCCATTAGTAGATGATTCAGCAAGCACTTGATGATCTGGGTTAGATGTTACTCGCAACAACCATTGTTAAGACCTATTATTAAAGGTCTAATAAATTTGTTGTCTTCTGTCCTTAGGGTTATTTTAACTAAGATGGTTGAATTTCACACTTTCTCATCTGTAACATCTTTGAAGTACCAAGAACTGTGAAAATGAAGCCTGATTAAGTGACTTGATTAATAGGAAAATGACACAACCATGTTTATCTTTTTAAAAAAACAGGAACAAAAAATCAGAAACAGAATTGAAAATGAAAAAGACCTTCATGTGCAGTTATGCAGAGTTACTTGTCGCAGAATTATTTTAATTGAAAATTAAAATAAAAGAAACAAGGGTGAGAAATAAGCAAAAAATAAGCCAAAAATATAAGGTACCAAATGCTAAAAAATGTTTAGCTTTTCTTTGAAAGTGTAGTTGTCTCTAATATTTAAAATTTTACTGACGAATACTTTTTAAAACTCAAGTTGTCATTTACAAAGCTCAACCTGATAACACTTACAAGAATATGATACTGCCTGAAAAACTTCGTATTTGTGCAAAATATCGTAGCAACGGTTTTTAGATGTTAATAAATCGAAGATGGGCCTTGGGGGCAAAAATGTGTTTATTTTGGTGTCATTGGTGCTTTTAACCTTTGATTAATCAAATAACTTTTTCCACAAAATAAGTTTTTCAAAGAAAATTAAAGAACTCCATTAAACAAAAAATGAGCAAAAATAAAATCAAATAATCTACCAAACGTGAAACTACCACAAATCAGCATCAATAAATAAATGAAACCCAAAACGAACAGAAATTACAACTATTAACCGGGTCAAACACAAAAGGAGCAGAAACTAACATAAGTTGGGTGCAAAACCCCTATGTCTTCTCAAGGCCAGAACAAAATTTGCACTTTACTGAAAAAATATAAATGTTTTTACTTTTATAACTTTAATAAATCAAATTATATTATCATTTTGATTACTAAATATCAGTATATGTATATTAAAATGACAATGCACATTCATTTGTATTTTTTCAGCAAAGGGCAAATTTTTAGTTACACTTATAGTTACAGTTATAGTTTAATAATTTTTAGTTAAGTTTTTAGTTACACTTATAGTTTAGTTTAATTTCAGTTAAGAGTTTTAGTTTAGAGTTATAGTTTAGTTTTTTTTTAGTTAAGAGCTTCAGATTAGAGTTTTAGCCTAGAGTCTTAGCTTAGAGTTTTTTTAGTTAAAATAATAGTTTAGTCTATTTTCAGTTAATAGTTGTAGTTTAGAGTTATAGTCTAGTTTTAGTTAAGAGCTTTAGCTTAGAGTTTTAGACTAGACTCTTAGGTTAGAGTTTTTAGTAGAGAGTTGTTCAATGGCTCATTTTAAAGGAAATTTATAATAAAGATCGAACACTTCCCTATACTAACTTGCATAGGCAACTTCACTATAGTGAAGATTACAGTATTTATATTATACATCATTATAAATTATAAAAGGTTCGAATGTTCGAAGATTATAGAGTTAAAAATTTTCCCACACCGGGAATCGAACCCGGTCCTCCTAAGTGAAAGTTAACTATCCTAACCACTAGACCAAATGGGACCATAAAGAAGTATGATTTTAGAACCATATGCATATTATTATTTCACCATACCAATTATAATAAGGCCAAAACAAAATCAAAAATGCAATTTTTTGCACCAATCCCTGACACAGAGTGCTACAAACATCTATTTTTTTTTCTTTTTTCTTCTTTTCCAGAGATAGCTTAGCACTGGAACATCATAGAGAGTTGTTCAATGGTTTATTTTAAATGAAATTATTTGGGTTAAAAATCTATAATTCCTAAAATAAATTATTTCTAAAAGCGAATAAATTTTTCCACCAAAAACTGCATTTTTGATGTCTTTTCACACTGCAGTCTTTCAAACATACAGTAAAGAACGATCTCTCTCCCATACTTACTGATTTATGGTGGTTACAATAAGGACCAAAGTCTGTCTGACTTTGGTCCGAAAAAAAGATGTCTTTGGTATATATTACGTCATACGAGGTTACAATAAAAGACGATCATTGGAATAACAAACAATTGCATACATTGGAATTAGCTAGCTACTTGATTGTTTGAGACTCGTCTCTTACTATTTCAAAGAAGAAAAAGCCATAGGCTTTTTCCTGTGTGTAATCAGTTTATTATCATAGGCAGCGCGCTTTATTTTACAGTAGATCCGGGTTGCAGAGGTAGCTAGAAACCTAGTAAGAGACGATCACGTCCAATGTTAATCCGGGTTGCAGCGGTAGCTAGCAACCTAGTAAGAGACGATCACGTCCAATGTTAAGTTACATAAAGGTTCGATCATCGAATTTAAGCTGAAACTAAGTAAAGGACAATTATGCCTCCATATATTCACAGTGATTTTACATTAAAGAACAAACTTTAGTCCATAGTACACTAAGGAACGAACTGTAACCTATTGTAACTGAAGTATTAAATCAAACTTTATAGAGAAGCAACAATTAAGCAAGCTAGACAAAATAGCAAAGAACGCTATGATAATGATGAAGACTACAGAGAGGCAACAATTGAGCAGGCTAGACAAAAGATCAAGCAGCGTTATCACAATGATATTTTTCCGGGTTGCAGCGGTAGCTAGGAACCTAATAAGAGACGATCACGTCCAATGTTTGCCTCGACTTCAAATTGACAATCCGGGTTGCAGCGGTAGCTAGCAACCTAGTAAGAGTCACGTCCAATGTTATCCGGGTTGCAGCGGTAGCTAGCAACCTAGTAAGAGACGATCACCTCCAATGTTAAGAAATATAAAACCCCCCAACTCCTAAAAAAAGAGTCAGATCAAAACAAAAAGTACACCATTAGAACCGCCTTGTCCGAATCCTCTATAAAGGAAACTTACCGCCCTTTGGCTTGAATAACAAAGAAAATATATTGGCTTGAAAATCAAGAAAATAGACTTTTACCACGTTATTCTCCACAAACGGGATATTTTTTTCTTTCCGCTTGATTTTTCTCCTCAGCTAGCTTGGCACTGGAAAATCATAGAGAGCTGTATAATAACTCATTTTAAAGGAAATTGCAACATCTAGTCACGTTTGTATTTAAAAATAAAATACTTTTTAAAGTAGAATCAATTTTGCCAAAAAAATTGCATTTTTGATGTATTTTCATACTGCAGTTTTTTCAAAGATATTTGAATTTTGAAGAAATAAAACAGTTCATGGTAATGAACTCTATAGTAATAATAGCTACTTGTCTCAATAGTAACCGAAACTCCTGGAACCAAAATTTTCTTTTTGGCTTAATCGCTAAAATTATTATGTAAACTGCAAAAATATTTATGATGCCTAATCAGTAATAGTAATTTTTTAATTTAAACAACAAAAATACATGAAAATTCTAAAATTAGTTTTGCTTTTTGTCTCCTGGAAGAAAAATTTTTTTCTTCAAAAAAAATTTTTTGAATTTTTTTTCCAAAAAACTCCAATTTCCAATTGAATGAGATTGGAAATTGGAGTGGCTTGTGCCCTTTTCAATAGCCGAAAGTGATTGGAAGGCCACTAACACCCCTTCCATGCCAACCATTTCCCGAAACACATTCAATCAAAATTTTGAGATAACCGTTTTGTTCAACGTTGTTTTAATTTCTGGAAATTTGGTCTTTGGGGATAACAACCCGTCCCCCAACAGCCCTCAAGGCAAGGGTTTTAAGTTTTGCCCTTGAATGTAAGGTTTTTATAGAACGCATTGTCGTAGAAACTTCAAAAAGGGCTCATTCGATTGGAAATTGAAATCGCTAGTGCCTTTTTTAATAGTCAAAAGTGATTGGAAGGCAACAAAACCCCTTCCACGCCAATCATTTCCCCAAACACATCCAATAAAATTTTAAGATGGCCATTTTGTTCCACGCAGTTTAAAGTTCAGGAAATCATACCTTTGAACAGGACACTCCCCCCACAGTCTTCAGGGCAAGGGTTATAATTTATGCCCTGGGGGCATATAAGGTTTTTATTGAAATCTTTGTTGTCTAAACTTGAAAAAGGGCTCATTCGATTGGAAATTGAAAGGGCTAGTGCCTTTTTTAATAGTCGAAAGTGATTTGAGGGCAACTAGCCCCCCTCTGATGCCTCCCATTTCCCCAAACACATCCAATCAAAATTTTTAGAGAACAATTTTATTCAAGGAAGTTGAAAGTTATGTAAATTAGATCTTTAAGGATGACAACCCCTCCCCCCCCCACAGCCCTCAAGGAAGGGGTTGTAAGTTATGCCCTGGGGGCATATAAGGTTTATCTAGAAAGTTGTTGTAGAAATTTCAAAAAGGGCTCATTAGATTGGAAATTGAAAGTGCCCTTCTTAATAGTCGAAAGTGAGTAGAGTATTTAAATCCCCCTCTCACGCCCACCATTTCCCCAAAAACATTCAATCAAAGTTTAGAGATAGCCATTTTGTTAAACGTAATTGAAATTTCTGGAAATTATGTATTTAAGGATGACAAACCCCCCATAGCCCCCAGGGCAGAGGTTGTAAGTTATGCCCTGGGGGCATATAAGGTTTTTATAGATAGAGTTGTCGTAAAAACTTCAAAAGGGGCTCATTCAATTGAATATTGAGATGGCTACTGCCCTTTTTAATAGTCAACAGTGATTGTAGGGTAACTACCCCCCCCTCTCCCGCCCACCATTCTTCCAAACATATCCAATCAAAATTTTCAGATAGCCATTTTGTTCAACGTAGTAGAAAGTTCTGGAAATCAGGTCTTTGAGAATGACAACCCCCCTAGCCCTCAGAGCAAGGGTTTTAAGTTATGTCCTGGGGGCATGTGAGGTTTTTATTGAAAGCGTTGTCGTAGAAACTTCAAAAGGGCACATTTGATTGGAAATTGAAAGTGCCTATATTAATAGTTGACAGTGATTGGAGAGCGACTAACGCCTTTCTCACGCCCACCATTTCACCAAACACATCCAATGAAAATTTTGAGATAGCCATTTTGTTTAACGTAGTTGAAAGTTCTGGAAATTAGGTCCTAGAGGATGATAACCGCCTTAACAGCCCTTAGGGTAAGGGTTGATGTTTTGTGCCCTGGGGGCATATAGGGTGCTTATAGAAAGCGTTGTCGTAGAAACTCAAAAAGGGTTCATTCGATTGAAAATAGAAAGGGCTGATGCCCTTTTTAATATTCGAAAGTGATTGGAGGGCAACTAATTCCCCTCCCAGGCCACCCTTCCATTTACCCATTATGTTTAAAAACTAAATGTTGCCGTAAGATAAATCAAAATGCACTGTGTTAATCCTAATTCCCAATAAGGCATCTCAGCAGTATCCCAGGAACGACTGAGGGTATTATGTTCAAACTTTTGCGGCTACTTCTGCTTTTAAAATTTAACCAAATCAAAATAGCGTAAGTGGATTCAAGCTATCAGAGAAAGTAAACATATTTTTTTAGCGAATGGTATCAAAATTTTCTATTTCAGGTCAACTAGAGGAGGTATGAAACTAAATTAGATTCTAAAAAGGGTGTATGTTGTTAAAAATTGCTGAAAATTTTTCTCCAGCATACAAATAGCAGGCCAAACTATAAAGTCTTAAAAAAACGAAACGACTTAAAAGTATTTTTTTTCCCTGAAAAGATTATGTAAATATAAAACGAACAGAAATTAAATAAAAATTCTTTTTCCACAAAATAAGTTTTTCAAAGAAAAGTAAAGAACTCCATTAAACAAAAAATGGGCAAAAATAAAATCAAATAATCAACCAAGCGTGAAACTACCACAAATCAACATCGAAAAATAAATGAAACCCAAAACGAATACAAATTACAATAAATAACCGAGTCAAACTCAAAACGAGCAGAAATTAACATAAGTTGGGCTAAAAAACCCGTATGCCTTCCCAAGGCCAGAACATAATTTGCACTTTATTGAAAAAAATTCAAATGAATATGCATTGTCAGTTTAATATACGTATACTGATATTTAATAGTCAAAATGTTAGTATTATTTGATTTATTAAAGTTATAAAATTATAAACATTATATATATATTTTTATGCCCTGGGGGCATATAAGGTGTTTATAGAAAGCGTTGTTGTAGAAACTCAAAAAGGACTCAATCGATTGGAAATTGAAAGGGCTAGTGCCCTGTTTAATAGTCGAAAATGATTGGAAGGCTTGACAGTTCTAGTGGTCGTAGAGGAATCCAATTGGTGATTGGTGCGACAGTTCACCCTAGCGGCATTATTTTTAAATCTCTGGAGTGGTGCCAGAAGAGTTTTAGGAACTCCTATAAAGCGGACATCTACATTCAGCTAGAGGCCTAATGCATGACAGAGGGATAACTGAACCTTGTATTCTCCTAAGGTTTTATATTGGTGAAAATTTAACATGCGTATTCTTATTCAGATATTTCAAATATTTGTTATATAAATATATATATATATATATATATATATATATATATATATATATATATATATATATATATATATATATATATATATATATATATATATATATATATATATATATATATATATATATATATATATATATATATATATATATATATATATATATATATCATTTACTTAGGCAAAGAACGATGTTGGCACAATGTATTATTTTTTTTCCATACCAGGGCACTTCGTATCGAAGGAGCTGTAGTAAAAAATTCGAAAAGGGCTCATTCGATTGGAAATTGGAATGACTAGTGCCCTTTTTAATAGTCGAAATTGATTGGAAGGCAACTTGCACCCCTTCCATGCCCACCATTTCCGCGAACACATCCAATCAAAATTTCGAGATAGCCATTTTGTTCAGCGTAGTTGATTTCCAGATAGAAATTATGTTTTGAAGAGGACACTCCGCCACAGCCGTCAGGGCAAGGGTTGTAAGTTACGCCCTGGGGGCAAGTAAGGGTTTTATAGAAAGCTTTGTCGTAGAAACTTCAAAAAGGGCTTTTTCGATTGGAAATTGAAATAGCTATTACCCTTTATAATAGTAGAAAGTGATTGGAGAGCAACTAACACTCCTTCCGCGCCCGTCATTTCCCCAAACACATCCAGTAAAAATTTTGAGATAGCCATCTTGGGCGACGCAGTTGAAAGGTCCGGAAATTATATCTTTGAGCTGGACACTCCCCCACAGTCTTCAGGGTAAGGGTTGTAAGTTATACCCTGGGGGCATATAAGGTTTTTATAGAAAGTGTTGTCGTAAAAACTTCAAAGGGGGCACATTTAATTGGAAATTCAAGGGGTAAGTGTCCTTTTTAAAATTCGACAGTAATTGGAGGGCAAGTAACCCCTCTCTTACGCCCATCATTTCCCCAAACACATGCAATCAAAATTTTGAAATATCCATTTGGTTCAATGTAGTTAAAAGTTCTGGAAATTAGGTCTTTGAGGATAATAACCCACTCAGAGCCCTCAGAGCAAGGATTGTAAGTTATGCCCCGGGTGCATATAAGGTTTTTATAAAAAGCGTTTTTGTAGAGACTTCAAAAAGGGCTCATTCGATTGGAATTTGAAAGGGCTAATACCCTTTTTAATAGTCGACAGTGATTTGAGAGCAACTAACCCCCCTCTCACGCCGACCATTTCCCCAAACACATTCAATCAAAATTTTGAGATAGCCATTTTGTTCAACGTAATTCAAAGTTCTGAAAATTATGTCCTTGAGCATGACAAAACCAACAAACCCCTCGGAGCACGGGTTGTAATTAATGGTCTGGGGGTATATAAGGTTTTTATAGAAAGCGTTTTCGTAGAGACTTCAAAAAGGGCTCATTTGATTGGAAATTGAAAGGGATAGTGCCCTTTTTAATAGTCGAAGTGATTGGAGGGCAACTGACCCCCCTCTCAAGCTCACCATTTCCCCTAATACATCCTATCAAAATTTTGAGATAACCATTTTGTTCAACATAGATGAAAGTTCTAGACATTAGGTCATTGAGGATGACATTTCCCACAGAACCCTGAGTGCTACGGTTGTAAGTTATGCCCTGGGGGCAGCTACGGTTTTTTTTTATAGGATAAGTTGTCGTAGAACCGTAAAAAAATGCTCATTAAATTTGAAATTGAAAGGGCTTGTGAGCTTTTTAATAGTCTAGTCGAAACTGATTGGAGGGCAACTAACCGCCCTCTCAAGCCTACCATTTCTCCAAACACATCCAATCAAAATTTTGAGATAACCATTTTTTTTTTCAACGTAGTTGAAAGTTCTGGATAGTATGTCTTTGAGGATGAACCCCCCCCCCACACACACACACACACTCCCCAGGGCAAGGGCCTGTTATGTTATGTAAGTTATGCCCTGGGGGCATATAGGGTTTTTATAGAGCGTTGTAATAGAAACTTTGAAAACTTCGAAGCGCTAATGCCCTTTTTAACAGTCAAGAGTGATTGGAGGAGAACTAACTCCCCTCCCAAAACCACCATTTCCCCAAAAATATCCAATAAAAATTTTGAGATAGCCATTTTGTTCAACATAGTTGAAAAGTCCGAAAATTATGTCTTTGGGGATGACACTACCCCCACAGCCCTCAGTGCAAGGGTTGTAAGTTATGCTATGGGGGCATATAAGGTTTTATAGAAAGCGTTGTCGTAGAAACTTCAAAAAGGGCTCATTCGATTGGAAGTTGAAATCGCTAGTGCTCTATTTAATATTCAAAAGTGATGGTAGGGCAACTAACGCACCTCTGACGCCTACCATTTCTCCAACGTGGTTCAACATAGTTGAAAAGTCCGAAAATTATGTCTGGGGGGATGACACTACCCCCACAGCCCTCAGTGCAAGGGTTGTAAGTTATGCTATGGGGGCATATAAGGTTTTATAGAAAGCTTTGTCGTAGAAACTTCAAAAAGGGCTCATTCGATTGGACATTGAAATCGCTAGTGCCCTATTTAATAGTCAAAAGTGATGGTAGTGCAACTAACGCACCTCTGACGCCTACCATTTCCCCAAACACATCCCCTAAAAATTTTGAGATTGACATTTTGTTCAACTTAGTTGAAAGTTCTGGAAATTAGGTCTTTGCCAGCGTTGTCGTAGAAGCTTCAAAAAGGACTCACCCAATTGAGAATTGAGAGGGCTAGTGCCCTTATTTATAGTCAAAAGCGATCGGAGGAAGAATGCCCCCCCCCATACCCATCATTTCCCCAAACACTTTTAATCAACATTTTGATGTAGCAATTTTGTTGAACGTAGTTGAAGGGTCCGGAAATTATGTTTTTGAGTATGACAACCCCCCACAGTCCTCAGGGCTAAGGTTTTAAGGTATACCCTTGGGGCATATCATTTCATATACAAAGTGTTGTCGTAAAAACTTCAAAAAGGGCTCTTTGGATTGGAAATTGAGAGAGCTATCGCCCCTTTTAATTTTCAAAATTAATCAGTTTCAGAATCCCCCCCCCCATGCCCATCATTCACCCAAACGTTTCTGATCAAGATTTTGATATGGCCATTTTGTTCAACGTACTTGAAAGGTCTGGAAATTATGTCTTTGAGGATGACAACTCCCCCCCATAGCCCTCATGATAAGGGTCGTAAGTTGAAATATTCACTTTGTTCAATGTAGTTAAAAGTTCTGGAAATTAGGTCTTTGAGGATGATAACCCACTCAGAGCCCTCAGGGCAAGGGTTGTAAGTTATGCCCTGGGGGCTTATAAGGTTTTTATAGAGTGTCGTCATAGAAATTTCAAAAAGGGCTCATTTGATTGGAAATTGAAAGGGCAAGTGCCCTTTTTAATAGTCAAAAGTGATTGGAGAGCAACTTACCCCCTCTCACGCCCACCATTACCGCAAGCACATTCAATTACAATTTTGAGATAGCCATTTTGTTCAACGTAGTTCAAAGTTCTGAAAATTATGCCCTTGAGGATAACAAAACCCCCAAACCCCTCGGGGCAAGGGTTGTAAGTAATGGCCTGGGGGCATATAAGGTTTTTATAGAAAGCGTTTTCGTAGAGACTTCAAAAAGGGCTCATTCGATTGGAAATCGAGCCCTCAGGGCAAGGGTTGTAAGTTATGCCCTGGGGGCATATAAGGTTTTTATAGAGTGTCGTCATAGAAATTTCAAAAAGGGCTCATTTGATTGGAAATTGAAAGGGCAAGTGCCCTTTTTAATAGTTGAAAGTGATTGGAGAGCAACTTACCCCCTCTCACGCCCACCATTACCGCAAGCACATTCAATTACAATTTTGAGATAGCCATTTTGTTCAACGTAGTTCAAAGTTCTGAAAATTATGCCCTTGAGGATAACAAAACCCCCAAACCCCTCGGAGCAAGGGTTGTAAGTAATGGCCTGGGGGCATATCAGGTTTTTATAGAAAGCGTTTTCGTAGAGACTTCAAAAGGGCTCATTCGATTGGAAATCGAGCCCTCAGGGCAAGGGTTGTAAGTTATGCCCTGGGGGCATATAAGGTTTTTATAGAAAGTTTCGTCGTAGAAATCTCAAAAAGGGCTCATTCGATTGGAAATTGAGAGGACTAGTGCCTTTTCAGGGATTCTGCAATGCAGTAGGATCTTCCACAGACTTTGGCGGTCTACTGAGTCAAATGCCTTCTCAGATTTGATGAATATCATATAGATTTTGGAGCGCCACTCTCTGCTTTCTTCCGTCAGTAGCCGTAGAGTAAATATAAGGTCCGCACATGAACGATTCGGTCTGAATCCATGTTGCTCGTCGCGAAGGTGTCTATCGAGCTGCGAGCTGATTCTCTGCAGTAAAGTGTGCGTCAACAGTTTGCTAGGTATGGAAAGCATGCAGATTCCTTGCCAGTTGCCTGGGTGGGACGCGTTGCCTTTCATAAAGATCCTCACAAGAGTGCTGCGTTTCCAGTCCGAAGGTATTTTGGTGGTCGCCCAGATTACTGCGAACAGCACTGTCCAGAAATTGAGGCAGGTCATAACGATCGCTTTGATTATTTCCGCGGATATCCTGTCTCCGCCAGGCGACTTCCCATTTTTCAGCTTCTTTGATGCTGCTATAATTTCAGTGGATGACGGCAGATCCATGCTGATATCTAAGGAAAACAGTGTTGTTAATGGGATCTCTGGGGGATCGTCTGGTGGAGACTATTCAACAGCTTCTCGAAGTGGCTGGCCCAAACTTCGTTTATGTCAGACTTCTGTGTTATCAGGATGTCCGAGGGATTTTTTACAGGTCCATGTTGAATAGAGGATTTCTTCCCAATAATCTGATTAGTTATTTTATAGACGGTTCTTGAGTCCCCTCTCTTCGCTGTCCCTTCTGCCTGCGCTGCCTTCCGCTACAGCAGGTTTCTCTGGTCTTTTCTGACACTCTTCTTTACCTCTTTATCCGCGGCTCTGTATTCATCGTTTCTGAGGATCTGTCGGTCGGGGGTTTGTCTTTGGATAAGTGATGCTTTTACTTTTTTCCTTGTCTCTATGAGCTCCCATGTTTAGTCAGATAGCCACTGGTCCTTTGGGCGCTTGCGGTACCCAATGGTGGCTTTGGCGGCATCGTGAAAGCACAACTTTATGCTTTCCCAGTATTGATCGCTATCAGCATCATCTAGTAAAGACAAGGCTTCAAATCTATTCCGCATCTCTAGTTTGAAGGCTTGGTTAAATTCTCTCACCCTCAGTTTCTCCGAGTCAAAGACTGGGTTTAAGGGAGCCTTTTTTGCGTTTCTATTACTTTTAAATTTGAGGAGGATTTTTGCAGCAGTCAGATTATGATCTGATCCAATGTCAGCTCCTCTATGTTCCCTTATATCAAGTAGGCTTGATCTCCTCTTCCTGCTCCAAAGACAATGGTCAATCTGATTTCGGGTGTGGCCATCGGGAGATATCCAAGAATATGTGTGTAGATCCTGATTAGAAAATAGGGTACCTCCGATAACTAAGTCGTTAAGGAGCGCGAAGTCGATAAGTAGTTCTGACTTCATGCTGTGGCACGTCGTTTGCTACGGAATTGAGCTCTGTAAAATTCGTCTTTTGATTCGCCTGTGGCGTCATTGGTGGGCGCGTAGCATACTACTACTGACAGTTTCGCATACGCGCCAATAAAGCGGGATTTCAGGATTCTAGGTGACACCAGTTCCACAGTAGTAGAGCTTGGGATGTCTGTTTATAAATATCAGTATATGTATATTAAACTGGCAATGCATATTCATTTGTATTTTTTTCAGTAAAGTGCAAATTATGTTCTGGCGTTGGGAAGGCATAGGGGGTTTTCAGCCCTACTCATGTTAATTTCTCCAAAATTTGAGTTTGACTCGGTTAATTATTGTAATTTCTGTTCGTTTTGGATTTCATTTATTTATCGATGCTGATTTGTGGTAGTTTCACGCTTGGTAGATTATTTGATTTTATTTTTCTCATTTTTGGTTTAATGGAGTTCTTTACTTTTCTTTCAAAACCCATTTTGTGGAAAAAGTTTTTTTAATTAATTTCTGTTCGTTTTATATTGACATAGTCTTTTCATGGAAAAAGATAATAATAGTTTAAATCTTTTCGTTTTTTTAAGACTTTACAGTTTGGCCTGCTATTTGTAATCTGGAGAAAATTTTTCAGCAATTTTTAACAACATACACCCTTTTAAAAATCTGGACACAAATAGTTATGTTTAATTTAGCTTAATACCTCCTCTAGTTGACCTGAAATAGAAAACTTGATACCATTCGCAAAAATAATCTGTTTACTGTCTCTGATAGATTGGATGCACTTACGTTATTTTGATTTGGTTAAAACTTAAGAGTAGAAGTAGCCCCGAAAGTTTGAACATAATGCCCTCAGTAGTTCTTGGGATACTACTGAGATGCCTTATGCGGAATTAGCATTAACACAGTGCATTTTCATTTAATCTTAAGGCAATATTTAGTTTTTAAAAATAATGGGAAAATCGGAGGTTGGGCGTGCGAGGGGGATTGATTACCCTCCAATCACTTTAAACTATTCAAAAGGGCACTAACCCTTTCTATTTTCAATCGACTGAGTCCTTTTCGAAGTTTCTACGACAACTCCTTCGATACGAAGTGCCCTTGTCTAAACAAACAAAGAAAAAATAATACATTTTACCCACATCGCTCTTTACTATAATTAATTAAAAAAACTGTTTCCACAAAATAAGTTTTTCAAAGAAAAGTAAAGAACTCCATTAAACAAAAATGAGCGAAAATAAAAAAACAAATAATCTAGGAAGCGTGAAACTACCACAAAAAAGCAATGATAAATAAATGAAGCCCAAAACGAACAGAAATTACAATAAATTACCGATTCAAACTCAAAACGAGCAAAAATTAACCAAAGTTGAGCTCAAAACCCCCTATGCCTTCCCAAGGTGAGAAAATAATTTGCACTTTACTGAAAAAAATACATATGTTCTTACTTTTATAACTTTAATAAATCAAATAATATTAACATTTTGATTACTAAACATCAGTACATGTATATTAAACTGAGAATGCACATTCATTTGTCAACATTTTAAGGCAACATTTAGTTTTTAAACCTAAAAGCAAATGGGAGGGTGGGCGTAGGAGGGGGATTAGTTGCCCTCCAATCACTTTCGACTACTAAAAAGGGCATCAGCCCTTTCTATTTTCAAACAAATGAGCCCTTTTCGAAGTTCCTTCGACAACTCCTTCGATACGAAGTGCCCTGGTCTAAACAACGACAAAAACAGCAAAAAATCATACATTATACCCATATCGATCTTTACTATAAAAATTTCAAGCCTTCCAATTACTTTCGATTTCCAATCGAATGAGCCCTTTTTGAGTTTCTACGACAAACCTTTCTATAAGCACTTTATATGCCCCCAGGGCATAAATTACAACCCTTACCCTAAGGGCTGTGAGGGTGGTTGTCATCCTCTAAGACATAATTTCCAGAACTTTCAACTAAGGGCTGTGAATGAGCCCTTTTTAAGTTTCTAAGACAACGCTTTCAATAAAAGCTTATATACCCCACGGGCATAACTTACAACCCTTGCCCTGAGGGGTGGGGGGGTGGTTGTCACCCTCAAAGACCTAATTTCAAGAACTTTCTACTACGTTGAACACAATAGCTATCTGAAAATTTTCATTGGCTGTGTTTAGGGGAATGGTGCGCGTGAGAGGGTGGTTAGTTGCCCTTCAATAACTTTCTACTATTAAAAAGGGCACTAGCCCTCTCAAATCCCAATTGAATGAGCCCCTTTTGGAGTTTTTACGATAACTCTAACTATAAAAACCTTATATGCCCCCAGGGCATAACTTACAACCTTTGCCCTGGGAGATCTGGGGGAACTGTCATCCTGAAAGACATAATTTCCCGAACTTTCAACTACGTTGAACAAAATGGCTATCTCTAAACTTTGATTGAATGTGTTTGGGGAAATGGTGGGCGTGGGATGGGGGTTAATTACTCTCCACTCACTTTCGACTATTAAAAAGGGCAATTTAACAACTTTCTATACAAACCTTATATGCCCCCAGGGAGTAACTTACAAACCTTGCACTGAGGGCTCTGAGGGGGGTTATCATCCTAAAAGACCTAATTTCCAGAATTTTCAACTACGTCTAACAAAATGGATATCTCAAAATTTTGATTGGTTGTGTTTGGGGAAATGGTGGGCGTGAGAGGGGGGTTAGTTGCACTTCAATCACTTTCCACTATAAAAAGGGCACTAGTCCCTTCAATTTCCGATTGAATGAGCCCTTTTGGATGTTTTTACAACATTGCTTGCTATAAAAACCTTACATGCCCCCAGGGCAAAACTTACAACCCTTGCCTTGAGGGTTGTGGGGGGAAGGGTTGTCATCCTTAAAGAACAAATTACCAAAACTTCCAACTACGTTGAATAAAATGGCTATTTAAAAATTTTGATTGGATGTGTTTGGGGAAAAGGTGGGCGAGAGAGGGGGTTAGTTGCCCTCAAATCACTTTCGACTATTAAAAAGGGCAATAGCCCTTTGAATTTCCAATCGAAAGATCTCTTTTTCAAGATTCTACGACAAAGATTTCAATAAAAACTTATATTTTCCCAGGGCATAACTTATAACCCTTGCCCTGAAGACTGTGGGGGGAGTGTCCTGCTCAAATGTATAATTTCCCGATCTTTCAACTCCGTGGAACAAAATGGCTATTTCGAAATTTTGACTGGATGTGTTTGGGGAAATGGTGGGCGTGTAATGGGTTTTTGTTGCTTTCCAATCAATTCCGACTATTAAAAAGAGCACTATCCATTTTAATTTCTAATCGAAAGACCCCTTTTTGAAGTTTCTACGACAAAGCTTTCTATAAAAATCTTATATGCCCCCAGGGCTTAGCTTACAACCCTTGCCCTGAACGCTGTTGGGGGGTTGTCATTCTCAAAGACCTAATTTCCAGAACTTAAAACTACGTTGAATAAAACGGTTATCTAAAAATTTTTATTGGATGTGTTTGGGGAAAAGGTGGGCGTAAGAGGGGGGATAGTTGCCCTCCAATCACTTTCGACTATTAAAAAGGTCATTAGCCCTTTGAATTTCCTATCGAATGAGCCTTTTTTGAATTTTCTACAACAGCGCCTTCAAAAAAAACCTTATATGTCCCCAGGGCATAGCTTACAGCCCTTGCCCTGAAGGCTGTGGGGGAGTATCCTCCTCAAAAACATAATTTCTATCTGGAAATCAAGTACGCTGAACAAAATGGCTATCTCAAAATTTTGATTGGATGTGTTTCGGGAACTGGTTGGCACGGAAGGGGTGTTAGTTGATTTCCAATCACTTTTGACTATTAAAAAGGACACTAGTCATTTCAATTTCCAATCGAATGACCCCTTTTTGAAGTTTCTACGACAACGCGTTCTATAAAAATCTTATATGCCCCCAGGGCATAACTTACAACCCTTGCCCTGAACGCTGTTGGGGGGTTGTCATTCTCAAAGACCTAATTTCCAGAACTTAAAACTCCGTTGAATAAAATGTTTATCTCAAAATTTTGATTGGATGTGTTTGGGGAAAAGGTGGGCGTAGAGGATAGTTGCCCTCCAATCACTTTCGACTATTAAAAAGGGCACTAGCTATTTCAATTTCCAATCGAATGACCCCTTTTTGAATTTTCTACGACAACGCGTTCAATAAAAACCGTATATGCCCCCAGGGCATAGCTTACAACCCTTGCCCTGAAGGCTGTGGGGGAGTGTCCTCCTCAAAAACATAATTTCTATCTGGAAATCAACTACGCTGAACACATTGTCTCTCTACAAATTTTGATTGGATGTCTTTCGGGAACTGGTGGGCGTGGAAGGGGTATTAGTTGCTTTCCAATCACTTTCGACTATTAAAAAGGGCACTAGCCATTTCAATTTCCAATCGAATAACCCCTTTTTGAAGTTTCTACGACAACGCGTTCTATAAAAATCTTATATGCCCCCAGGGCATAACTTACAAACCTTGCCCTGAACGCTGTTGGGGGGTTGTCATTCTCAAAGACCTAATTTCCAGAACTTAAAACTACGTTGAATAAAACGGTTATTTAAAAATTTTTATTGGATGTGTTTGGGGAAAAGGTGGGCGAGAGAGGGGGTTAGTTGCCCTCAAATCACTTTCGACTATTAAAAAGGGCAATAGCCCTTTGAATTTCCAATCGAAAGATCTCTTTTTCAAGATTCTACGACAAAGATTTCAATAAAAACTTATATTTTCCCAGGGCATAACTTATAACCCTTGCCCTGAAGACTGTGGGGGGAGTGTACTGCTCGAATGTATAATTTCCCGATCTTTCAACTCCGTGGAACAAAATGGCTATTTCGAAATTTTGATTGGATGCGTTTGGGGAAATGGTGGGCGTGTAAGGGGTGTTAGTTGCCTTTCAATTACTTTCGACTATCAAAAAGGGCACTAGCCATTTCAATTTCCAATCGAATGACCCATTTTTGAATATTCTACGACAAAACTTTATATAAAAACCTTATATGCCCCCAGGGCATAACTTACAACCCTTGCCCTGATGGCTGTGGGGGAGTGTCCTCCTCAAAAACATAATTTCTATATGAAAATCAACTACGCTGAACAAAATGGCTATCTCAAAATTTTTATTGGATGTCTTTCGGGACATGGTGGGCATGGAAGGGGTATTAGTTTCTTTCTATTCACTTTCGACTATTAAAAAGGGCACTAGACATTTCAATATCCATTCGAATGAGCCCTTTTCGAAGTTTCTACGACAAATTCTTCGATATGAAGCGCCCTGCACTAAAGGAAAAAATACTAAATAATACATTGTGCCAACATCGTTCTTATATGCCCTCAGGGTATAACTTAAAACCCTTGCCCTGAGGGTTGTGGGGAAGAGTCCTCCTCAAAAACATATTTTCTATCTGGAAATCAACTACGCTGAACAAAAAGGCTATCTCAAAATTTTGATTGGATGTGTTTGGAGGAATGATGGGCGTGGGGGGGGGGCTAGTTGCCCTCCAATCACTTTCGACTAATAAAAAGGGCACTGGCCACTCCAATTTTCAATCGAAGGAGGCCTTTTCGAAGTTTCTACGACAACTCCTTCGATTCAAAGTGCCCGGGTATGGAAACAAAAAAAAATACGTTGTGCCAAAACCGTTCTTTACTTAGGCAGCGCTGTTGCGCTGCCTATGACAATGCCAAGCCTTCCATTGACTTTCGACTATTAAAAAGGGCACAAGCACTTTCAGTTTCCAATCGAATGATCCCTTTTTGAGTTTCTACGTCAACGCTTTCTAGAAGCACCTTATATGCCCCCAGGGCATATATTGCAACCCTTGCCCTGATGACCTAATTTCCAGGAGTTTCAATTACGTTGAACAAAGTGGCTATCTCAAAATTTTGATTGGATGTGTTTGGGGAAATGGTGGGCGTGAGAGGGGCGTTAGTTGCTCTCCAGTCACTTTCAAATATTAAAAAAGGTACTAGCCCTTTCAATTTACAATCGAATGAGACCTTTTGAAGTTTCTATGACAACGTTTTCTACAAAAACCTTATATGCTCCCAAGGCATAACTTACAACCCTAGCCCTGAGGCCTGGGGGGGGATGGGTTGTCATCCTCAAAGACCTAATTTCCAGAACTTTCAACTACGTTGAACAAAATTCCTGTCTGACAATTTTAATTGGATGTGTTTGGGGAAATGGTGGGCATCAGAGGGGGGGGGGGTAGTTGCCCGCCAATCACTTCTGAATATTAAAAAGGACAGTAGCCCTTTCAATTTCCAATCAAATGAGCCCTTTTTGACGTTTCTACTACAACACTTTCTATAAAAAAAAAAATTATATGCCTCCAGGGCATAACTTCCAACTCTTGCCCTGAGGTCTGTGGAGGGAGTGTCATCCTCAAAAATATAATTTCTGGACCTTTCAACTACGTTGAAAAAAATGGCTATCTCGAAATTTTGACTGGATGTGTTTGTGGAAATGGTGGGCGTGCAAGGGGTGTTAGTTGCCCTCTTATCACTTTCGACTATTAAAAAGGGCACTAGCCATTTCAATTCCCAGTCGAATGAGCCCTTTTTGAAGTTTCTACAACAACTCTTTCTATAAAAACCTTGTATGCCCCGAGGGCATAACTTACAACCGTTGCCCTGAGAGCTCTGAGGAGGTTATCCTCCTCAAAGACCTAATTTCTAAAACTTTTAACTACTTTGAACCAAATAGCTATCTACAAATTTTGATTGGATATGTTTGGGGAAACGGTCGGCGTGAGAGGGGAGTTAGCTGCCTTCCAATAATTTCGATTATTAAAAGGGCACTAGCCCTTTGAATTTATAATCGAATGAGCCCTTTTTGAAGTTTCTACGACCAAGCTTTCAATAAAAACCTTAAATGTCCCCAGGGCATAACTTACAACGCTTGCCCATAGGGCTGTGGGGGGAATGTCCTCCTCAAAACATAAGTTCTCTGTGGAAATCAACTACGCTGAAAAAAATGGCTATCTCAAAATTTTGATTGGATGTGTTTGGAGAAATGGTGGGCGTGGAAGGGGTGTTAGTTGCCTTCTAATCACATTCACCTATTAAAAAGGACACTAGCCATTCCAATTCCCAATTGAATGAGCCCTTTGTTTGGGGGAATGGTGGGCTGCGTGACAGGGGGTTAGTTGCCTTCCAGTTACTTTCAACTATTACAAAGGGCACTAGCCCTTTGAATTTCCAATCAAATGAGCCCTTTTTCAAGTTTTTACGACAACGCTTTCAATAAAAACCTTATATGCCCCAGGGCATAACTTAAAACCCTTGCCCTGAAGACTGTGGGGGGATTGTCTAGCTCAAAGATATAATTTCCGGATCTTCCAACTACGTTGAACAAAATGGCTATCTCAAAATTTTGACTGGATATTTTTTGGGAAATGGTGTTTTGGGGCGTGGAAGGAGGGTTAGTTGCCCTCCTATCACTTTTGGCTATTAAAAAGGGCACTTGCTATTTCAATTTCAAAACGAATGAGACCTTTTTGAAGTTTCTATGACAAAGCGTTCTATAAAAACCTCTTATATGCCCCCAGGGCATAACTTACAACGCTTGCCCTGAGGGCTGTAGGGGGGGAGGGGGGTGTCATTTTTGAAGAACTAGTGTGCAGAACTTTCAACAACGTTGAACAATATAACTTTTACCAAATTTTGAATATACATGGGTGGCTAAAAGGTGGGCGTAAGAGGGGGGTTAATTGCCCTTTATTATCTTTTGAATATTGCAAATGACCTTAGTCCTTTCGATTTCCAATCATATTATCCTTTTTTGAAGTTTATATGACAGATGCTTACATAAAAACCTTATATGCCCCCATGGCATAACTTACAACCCTTGCCCTGAGGGCTGTGGGGGAGTTTCCTCCTCAAAAATATAATTTATATCTGGAAATCAACTACGCTGAACGAAATGGCTATCTCAAAATTTTGATTAGATGTATTTGGGGAAATGGTGGGAGTGGAAGGGGTGTTAATTGCCTTCCAATCACTTTCGACTATCAAAAAGGGCACTAGCCCTTTGAATTTCCAATCGAATGAGTCTTTTGCGAAGTTTTTACGACAACTCCTTCTATACGCAGTGCCCTGGTCTAAAGGAAAGAAAAAAATAATAATAGTAATACATTGTGCCAACATCGTTCTTTACTTAGGCAGCGCTTCTGCGCTGCCTATGATAACTTCAACAACAACATAACAACAAAAATTATGTTCCACTGCTAATCAAGGTACACAAATATGAGTGGTGCCATAAGTCCCCTTTCTTCCCTCTCAAAACCTCTAAACGGCTTGATTCTCATTTGCATTTCATTGAAAACGGTATGTATTTTGAACTGTTTGTTTTTTTTGTTGTTTTTTTTTTTGCAAACATATCCTCAACGACAACAAAAGAAGAAGTAAAATCACTATAATAACGAAGACTACGGAAGAGAACTAATGAAAGTAGACTGAGTGTTTACTATATAAGGATATTTATTCCTGGATGTCTCGGGAACTTTGGATTTATCAACGTTATAAAAGAGAGAATGCTTAAAATATATTCTGTTTTCGGTAAAATGCAAATGGCGCTCTTGTCTTTAAAAGGCTTATGAGGTGTTAGCCATACGTCTGCTTACGGTAAGTTTCATCTGATTGTTCATTGTGGTTTCTGTTCCTTCTGTATTTAAGTTAATCATTGATAGTGATTTCTGTCTGTTTTAGGTTTGAATTATTATTTAACTTTATTTCTGCTCTTCGGTTTAATATAGCTCTTTATTTTTCTTTGAAAAACTTTTTTTTCGGAAAGTCTTTCTTTATTAAACCGTGGAAAAACTCATCTTGGTAAACGTTAACCAAATATGAATAATAAGCCTGAAACCCTAAAATATATGAACAGAGACATCAATTGGAGATGGGTCAAGGAGGCTACCCCTCCCCCTTCTCCGCCAAGGTTTGGATATTCATAAACTATCAGTATAACCGGGCAATTTTTCTGAGAACATAGGTTTGTCTCAGTATCGGTCTATATTTTAGGTCAGGAATCTGGGAAACACTTTATATTGTATTTAAGTTTTCTACTTCAACAGTTATGACTCAACATAAACTAGTCAAACAAGACTTCTGTTTAATTCCTTATCCCGACGGTTACCTAGCACCCTTTGAGGCTTCATAGTCAGCTGAAAAAATCTAAAATCTATTTGAAGAACACGAGCATGGACAGTGGCTAGACTGCAAGACTTTTAGGCAGGGGGGTGAAGGGTCTTTGCAGAAAAGCACTATATTTTTCCCGATTTTCCAAGATGCACTTTTTGTGTATTTTTGGTCTTCTTGGAGAATATAAGGCACAGGAGCCTGACAGCTGTCTCCCTTCCCCCGAAAACTGATCAGTATATAAATTGCACAATTTTATAGTATTCCAAAAAACATAACCCTTTGTTAGGCAAATACTATTTATGTTCTTTTAACGTTACCTTCTTCCGGAAGGTTTTACATAGTTTTGCCTATTCCTACAAAAAATGCCTTGTGTGTTAGTTACATGCTGCAAATTAGTTATGTCCTCAGTTACAGACCTATCGGCGATTTTCATCTTGCCAAATATTCGGTCACCTTCAGCCAATGTCACTGCAATAGTTTTTTGCAAAAGTGAATGCTCTGTAAACTAAAGGCGACCCTCGTCTGTTCGGTTTTCCTTGTTTGCCGAGTTTTCCTTGTTTTAGGATGGGGGGGGGGGTAAAAGCCTCCAGTGAAGGATGTTCGACAATGATGATACCAAAGCTTTTCCGTCGTTACGATCCACTGCTGTTTTGAGGGGTTTCTAGAAACTTCTTGAAATATCTTTCTGCAATAAAATTTTATTATTAAGATGAACCTATATAATAGCTATAATTCCTGAACCATCTTTAAATGAAGAATAACATTCCGTAGCAAGGAAATAGCAGTGCATGGAAAAAATTAACAATGTGTATCTCTTGATAAGTAAAAATATACAGCATTTAATATTTATAGCGGAGATAGGGTCGTCATGGAGAGTAAAGATAAATAAGATATCTTTCATCAATAACAGTAGCGTTGCATATCAAAACAATTTTGGTCGAAGAGACAATCGAAAGGCGAGTGGATTTTGAGTCAAAGGGTCTTCTGGCACAAATCCTAACCGTACTTTGCCGTTTTACGTCCAGAACTAGGCATTAAAAGTATAAATCTTCCATAACTTGCAATAAATAGATGGTTCAGGAATTATAGCTATTATATTAGTCTATCTTAATAGTAAAATTTTATTACAGAAAGAAATTTCAAGAAATTTTCAAAAGAGCTAGAAATCCCTCAAAACGGCAGTGGATCGTAACGATCGGAAAAGCATTGGTATCATCATTGTCGAACACCCTTCACTAAAGGTTTTTAAATAATTTCTGAGACCACACTGACTAATCATGATAAACAAAAAATCGCGAAGAAAGGAAGAAAACGAGGACAATTAACAGCTAGTGAAAAAATTGAAAAATTATGCAAATATTTTGCTCAAAACCTTCGCTTGACGGGCCTCAGTGCAGAATAAAACTGATAAAAATATAAAAACCAAACCTTAAAATAAAAACACCAAACTAAAATTGGACGACCCTTTCCTAGTAACGGTGAAAGGGTAACTGAATAAAAAACACAAGTCAAAATGGCATTTCACAATTTCATTTTGCGTAAAGCACTTTTAAAGGCAGATCGCTTTCCAGTTTGATTGTTATCGGAGACTCTATTCGATTGCACAATATAACTTTGTGGATGTATGTAAAAACGATCAGAATTAATAATTTTGTCATAAATGGGACTTAGATAAATTTCTCCAGTGTCTCTGTTGAGAGCTACCTTTTGGTGAATGTGCTTTTTTATTTCAACTGCATCCCTGAAAACTTGCGTGAGACCTTTAACGGGGGCAACAATAGAGGCCTCGTCAAACAAAATGAAATGGTGTGGACTCTCGTACACATGTTGCGCCATGGCGGAATCAAAAACCTCAGGCCTTTGGCGTAACCTCATTGCCTTGTCGATTGAGGACTTGTGCTCAAATAACCTCTCCCCTAATTGCTTTTGGGTTCTACCAACATAAAAACAGCCACAAGAACAAGGAATTCTATAAACACCACTACCCAGAATGGGGCTGGTTTTATCTTTGCCGTTGTTAAAAAAGTTCTGTGTAATATTTGATTTTTTTTAAAGGCGACGCTAAGTTTATGTTTTCTAAGGATTCTTTTCAATTTATCACTCAATTTTTGAATGTAGGGAAGAACAGTGAAAATTTTATCATCATCCACCAGTGGGAGAGTAACTGTTGGAACTTGCGGACGTAATACACTCCCCCTTGCCTTTATTGGCTTTCTGTCTATAATAGTCTAAAACAATTCTATTGATTAGCCAATGCAAAATAAATGTCATTAATATAATTCAATTCTGAGTCTATGTGAGGCTCTGAGCATATTCTTATTGCTTAGTCAAGCAAAGAAATAACAACTCCTCTTTTTATGCAGGGAGAGTGGTTGGAGGAAAAATGGAAATACCTATCGTTATGCGTAGGTTTTCTATAAATAGAAAATTCAAGGCCAGGAGACTTATTGAAAATTAAAACATCTAGGAAAGGAAGTTTGTGGTTATGTTCTAGTTCTAAAGTGAACTGAAGGTTAGAGTCCAAAGTGTTTAGATGAGTTAAGAAGGAGTTAAGTGACTCTCCTCTATGCTCCCATAGAGAAATAACATCATCCACAAACCTACCCCAGAAACGGTGTTTCATCGGAAAATTTTCCAGAGCAGATTTCTATGAACTCCATATAAAAATTTGCCAAAAATTGTGAAAGACTTGTACCCATGGGTAAATCCATAATTTGGGTGAAAAATTGATTATTGTATCGGAAATATGAGGAGGAACTATTGCAAAGACGGACGAGACGCATAATAGTCTCTATATCCAGTGTTTTGTAGTCCATTTGATGAATATTATCTTCTAATTTCCTTTGAAGAGCTAGTTCACATTTTTTAATATCGCAAGATGCATACACAGAAATGGCATCGAAACTGGCCAAAATTGTATCTTTTTTTATTTCAATGTCTTTTAATTTTTCAACAAGGTGAACACAAGTGAGTTTCTCATGTATGATAGTTTGCGTTTGCATAAGGGGGCGAATAAAGTGTTGATTCAACCATGTTCCCCAATCTGGACAGTCGGAGAGCTATACGAAGCCACAATTGGGCGTAGAGGGACTCCATCTTTGTGGATTTTTCGGGAGCCCAAGTCAAAATTTAGGAAGCTGAACAACCTTTAGGGTAAAATAATTTACACATTTGTGGAGTAATAAGTCTTTCTGTTTGCAAAATTCCTAGCTCCTTTCGTACTAAGCGGGTAAACTTATCGGTGGGGTCTGAATCTATGGGCTTGTAAGTATGGGTGTCGGATAAAATATCCGTAACTTTTGTATTATATGAAGTTTTATCAAGGATAACAATTTTATTTCCTTTATCAGCCCTGGTGATAATGATGTGTGGGTCTTTTTAAATTTTTGAGAGTTTGTCTTTCCTGATTTTTTGACCTTGGAGAATATGGAATGAAATCAAGAATATTCTTAACCACCTCTCCTCAAAGTAAATCTGGATTTTCCACAGCACCACATGATCCATATATACCCGCCTCCACAATGGAGACTATCTCTGCGAAATTCACTTGTGTTCACCTTGTTGAAAAATTAAAAGACATTGAAATAAAAAAAGATACAATTTTGGCCAGTTTCGATGCCATTTCTGTGTATACGTCTTGCGACATTAAAAAATGTGAACTAGCTCTTCAAAGGAAATTAGAAGATAATATTGATCAAATAGACTACAAAACACTGGATATAGAAACTATTATGCGTCTCGTCCGTCTTTGCAATAGTTCCTCCTCATATTTCCGATATAATAATCAATTTTTCACCCAAATTAGGGGTTTACCCATGGGTACAAGTCTTTCACCATTTTTGGCAAATTTTTATATGGAATTCATAGAAATCTCTGCTCTGGAAAATTTTCCGATGAAACACCGTTTCTGGGGTAGGTTTGTGGATGATGTTATTTCTCTATGGGAGCATAGAGGAGAGTCACTTAACTCCTTCTTAACTCATCTAAACACTTTGGACTCTAACCTTCAGTTCACTTTAGAACTAGAACATAACCACAAACTTCCTTTCCTAGATGCTTTAATTTTCAATAAGTCTCCTGGCCTTGAATTTTCTATTTATAGAAAGCCTACGCATAACGATAGGTATTTGTATTTTTCCTCCAACCACTCTCCCTGCATAAAAAGAGGAGTCGTTATTTCTTTGGTTGACCAAGTAATAAGAATATACTCAGAGCCTCACATATACTCAGAATTGAACTATATTAATGACCTTTTATTTTGCAATGGCTACCCTATAAAAATGCTTGAGACCATTATAGACAGAAGACGAAAAAAAGCAGAGGGGAGTACATCAGGTCCACAAGCCCCAACAGATACCGTCCCATTGGTGGATGATAAGAAACTTTTCACTGTTCTACCCTACATTCCAAAATTGAGTGACAAATTGAAAAGAATCCTTAAAAAACATAAACTTAGCGTCGCCTTTAAAAAATTCAAATATTACACAGAACTTTTTTAACAACGGCAAAGATAAAACCAGCCCCATTCTGGGTAGTGGTGTTTATAGAATTCCTTGTTCTTGTGGCTGTTTTTATGTTGGTAGAACCCAACAGCAATTAGGGGAGAGGTTATCTGAGCACAAGTCCTCAATCGACAAGGTAATGAGGTTACGCCAAAGGCCTGAGGTTTTTGATTCCGCCTTGGCGCAACATGTGTACGAGAATCCACACCATTTCATTTTGTTTGACGAGGCCTCCATCGTTGCCCCCGTTAAGGGTCTCACGCAAGTTTTCAGGGAGGCAGTTGAAATAAAAAAGCACATTCACCAAAAGGTTGCTCTCAATAGAGACACTGGAGAAATTTTTCTAAGTCCCATTTATGACAAAATTATTAATTCTGATCGTTTTTACATACATCCACAAAGTTATATTGTGTAATCAAATAGAGTCTCCGATAACAATCAAACTGGAAAGCGATCAGCCTTTAAAAGTGCTTTACGCAAAACGAAATCGTGAAATGCCATTTAGACTTGTTTTTTTTATTCAGTTACCCTTTCACCGTTACTAGGAAAGGGTCGTCCAATTTTAGTTTGGTGTGTTTATTTTAAGGTTTGGTTTTTATATTTTTATCAGTTTTATTCTGCACTGAGGACGGTCAAGCGGAGGTCTTGACCGAAATATTTGCATAATTTTTCAATTTTTTTGCTGGCTGTTAATTGTCCTCGTTTTCTTCCTTTCTTCGCGATTTTTTGTTTATACTAAAGGTTTTTATCCCCCTCCCCCATCCTAAAACACGGAAAACCACTTTTTTGCATGGATAAACAACGAGTTATGTCTCCTTTTATTCTTTTAATTCACAATGGCTAGCAGGCTGCAGCAAGATTGCAAAAAGAGATGTTCAATGGCTTATTAAAAAGTTCTTGATTATATATATACATACATTTTTTAAATGTGTCTTGATAACGTCATTACGAAGTGCTATATGGCACCAAACATGACGTTTTCTGTCATTAATTAAAAAAACTTTTTCCACAAAATAAATTTTTCAAAGAAAAGTAAAGAACTCCATTAAACAAAAATGAGCAAAAATAAAATCAAATAATCTACCAAGCATGAAACTACCACAAATCAGCATCGATAAATAAATGAAACCCAAAATGAACCGAAATTACAATAATTAACCGAGTCAAACTCAAAACGAGCAGAAATTAACATAAGTTGGGTTCAAAACTCCTATGCCTTCCCAAGGCCAGAACATAATTTGCACTTTACTGAAAAAAATATAAACGTTTTTACTCTTATAACTTTAATAAATCAAATAATATTAGCATTTTGATTACTATTTATCAGTATATCTATATTAAACTGACAATGCACATTCATTTGTATTTTTTTCAGCAAAGTGCAAGTTATCTTCTTGCCTTGGGAAGGCATAGTGGGTTTTGTGCCCAAATTAGGTTAATTTCTGCTTGTTTTGAGTTTGACTCAGTTATTTATTGTAATTTCTGTTCGTTTTGGGTTTCATTTATTTATCGATGCTTATTTGTGGTAGTTTCACGCTTGGTAGATTATTTAATTTTAATTTTGCTTATTTTTTGTTTAAAGTTCTTTACTGGAGTTCTTTACTTTTCTTTGAAAAACTTATTTTGTGGAAAAAGATTTTTTAATTAATTTCTGTTCGTTTTATATTGACAGAGTCTTTTCAGAGAAAAAAAAATAACACTTTAAATCATTTCGTTTTTATAAGAATTTATAGTTTGGCCTGCTATTTGTATGCAGGAGAAAAATTTTCAGCAATTTTTAACAACATACACCCTCTTAAAAATCTGGAAACAAATAGTAGAGTTTAATTTAGTTTCATACCTCCTCTAGTTGACCTGAAATGGAAAACTTGATACCATTCGCAAAAAAAATGTGTTTACTTTCTTTGATAGCTTGGATACACTTACGCTATTTTGATTTCGTTAAAATTTAAGAGCAGAAGCAGGCCCAAAAGCTTGAACATAATACCGTCAGTCGTTCTTGGGATACTGCTGAGATGCCTTATTGGGAATTAGCATTAACAAAGTGCATTTTGATTTAATCTTATGGCAACATTTTTTTTTTAAACATAAATTCAAATGGGAGAGCGGGCATGGGAGGGGGATTGTTTTCCCTCCAATCACTTTCGGATATTAAAACGAGCATCAGTCCTTTCTATTTTCAATCAAACGAGCCCTTTTCGAAGTTCCTACGACAACTCCTTCGATACAAAGTGCCTTAGTCTAAACAACAACAAACTTATATGCCCCAGGACATAACTTATAACCCTTGCCCTGAAGACAGTGGGGGGAGTGTCCTGCTCAAAAGTATAATTTCCTGAACTTTAACTGCGTCAAACAAAATGGCTATCTCAAAATTTTTATTGGATGTGTTTGGGGACATGGTGGGCGTGGAAAGGGTGTTAGTTGCCTTCCAATTACATTCGACTATTAAAAAGGGCACAAGCCATTTCAATTTCTAATCGAATGAGCCCTTTTTGAAGTTTCTACAACAACACGTTCTATAAAAATTTTATATTCCCCCAGGGCATAAATTACAACCCTAGTCCTGGGGGATGTGAGGGGGTTGTCATCCTCACAAACATAATTTCCAGAACTTTCTACTACGTTGAACAAAATGGCTATCTGAAAATTTTGATCGGATGTGTTTGGGGGAATGGTGGGCGTGAGAAGGGGGTTAGTTACCGTCCAATCACTTTCAACTGTTAAAAAGGGCACTACTCTCAATTTCCAATTGAATGATCCCCTTTTGAAGTTTTTACGACCACTGTATCATTAAAAACCTTATATGCCCCCAGGGCATAACTTCCAACCTTTGCCCTGGGGACTCTGGGGAGTTTGTCATCCTTAAATACATAATTTCCAGAACTTTCAACTACGTTGAACAAAATGTCTATCTCTAAACTTTGATTGAACGTGTTTGGGGAAATGGTGTATGTGAGGGGGGTTAATTACTCTCCACTCAATTTCGACTATTAAAAAGGGCGATTTCGATTTCCAATTAAATGAGCCCCTTTTGAAATTTCTACAACAACTTTCTACATAAACCTTATATGTCCCCAGGGAATAACTTACAACCCTTGCAATGAGGGCTCTGATGGGTTTATCATCCTAAAAGACATAATTTCCAGCTTTCGACTACGTTGAACAAAATGTATATCTCAAAAGTTTGATTGGATGTGTTTGGGGAAATGGTGGGCGTGAGAGGGGGGTTAGTTGCCCTTCAATAACTTTCAACTATTAAAAGGGCACTAGCCATTTCAGTTTTCAATTGAATGAGCCCTTTTAGATGTTTATACAACATCGCTTTCTATAAAAACCTTACATGGTCCCATGGCATAACTTACAACCCTTGCGCTGAGAGTTGTGGGGGGGATGGGTTGTCATCCTTAACGACCTGATTTCCAAAACTTTCAACTGCATTGAATAAAATGGCTATCTAAAAATTTTGAGTGCATATGTTCAAAACACTTTTGACTATTAAAAAGGGCACTAGCCCTTTGAATTTACAATCGAATGAGCCCTTTTTCAAGTTTCCATGACAAAGATTTCAAGAAAAGCCTTATATGTCCCCAGGGCATAACTTATAACCCTTGCCCTGAAGACGATGGGGAGAGTGTCCTGCTCAAAGGCATAATTTCCTGAATTTTAAACTGAGTGGAACAAAATGGCTATTTAAAAATTTTGATTGGATATGTTTGGGGAAATGGTGGGCGTCGAAGGGGTGTTAATTGCCTTCCAATCACATTCGACCATTAAAAAAGACAGTAGCCATTTCAATTTCCAATCGAATGAGCCCTTTTGATTTTCTACGACGACGCGCTCTATAAAAACCTTATATGCCCCCAGTGTACCGTGAGTAAAATGCGATATATTTAAAATACCAAAATAAAGTTCCTTCTTTCTAAAGATAATTCCGACTTCCTCTAATTAAGTTTAAATCTAGTGTCAAAAAGAAAGAAAAGTCCTAAATCAGCAAAGAGAAAAATTGCAGTTAGCCTCAGACAAAGAACGGCGCTATCCAAGCTTTGGATTTCGCTAGGACAAGTGGGCAATAAAAAAGATGCTACGCACAATATTTCTAAGGAAGTTTAAATTAGAGGAGCCGTGTGAGCGTTTGAATCATCAAAAATATTTAAAACAATTTATTGTACGAAAGGTTCGCGTCTTTGGGCCACTTTAGCCAATTGGGAGCTAATTCTTAGAGCACAGGACAAAAAACTATGTTTGACAGTGGGGTTAAAGTGCTTTTTGGAGGTATTCGTAAATCAAAGTCAGGATCATTTAGACAGAATTATATCGACGTTCAAGCTTTGCAATTCTTTCATTGTTGTATCTCAGTCACCGTTGTTGTCATTTGAAGTGACCTACTATTGTTCACATAAATATGTAAGTCTTAATAAATCAATTGCTTTTTACTTTTGTTTATTTCATTTTATATATCTGCATCTAGTTTAATAACAGGTAATTAGATTGCATAATTCCATGGTACTTTCCCAAGGACTCCGATCTCCAGATAGCTCAAGGAAAAGAGGTCACATTTATATTTCTACACATTTTATTTTCTCTCAATAATTGAGGGTGGCGCGGTCATAAGCTTACTTCACTCCCCATTGCTGTGGCGCAGGGCTTGATGGCGCAATCTTTAGCGTTACAAGCGGCACTATCGGAGAACTTATAAGGTGTAAGTTCGCAGCTTTAAAGTACGATATTACATTTGACGCGGTCAATATTTATGACCACAATTGCCTCAGTCATTTCTTTTATAGCCACATTTTCTTTTATAACCACAAAATTCCTTTTATAGCTAATAATTTCTTTATAGCCACAAATTATTTTTATCGCTACACCAGGGCATAACTTACAACCCTTGTTCTGAAGGATCTGGAGGAGTGTTCCCATCAAAAACATAATTGCCCTCTTGAAATCCATTAAAATGAAAAACCTGGCTATCTCAAAATTTGATTGGATGAGTTTTGGGAAAAGGTGGGCGAGCGAGGGGGGGCTAGTTGCCCTCAAATCACTTTCGACTATTGAAAAGGGCACTAGACCTTTGAATTTCCAATCGATAAAGCCCTTTTTCAAGTTTCTACGACAAAGATTTCAATAAAAACGTATATGCCCCCAGGGAATACCCTTGCCCAGAAGACTGTGGGGGGAGTGTCCTGCTCGAAGGTATAATTTCCTGAACATTAACTGCGTGGAACAAAATAGCTATCTCAAAATTTTTATTGGGTGTGTTTGGGGAAATGGCGGGCGTGGAAAGGGTGTTAGTTGCCTTCCAATTACTTTCGACTATTAGAAAGGGCACTAGCCATTTCAATTTCTAATCGAATGAGCCCTTTTTGAAGTTTCTACGACATCGCGTTCTATAAAAACTTTATATGCCCCCAGGGCATAACTTACAACCCTTGTCCTAAGGCCTCTGAGGGGGTTGTCATCCTCAAAGACCTAATTTACAGAACTTAAAACTACGTTGAATAAAATGGCTATCTCAAAATGTTGATTGGATGTGCTTGGGGAAAAGGTTGGCGTGAGAGGGGTTTTGGAAAATTTTTACAAAAGATCATATTGACTTCTTTAGTTTCATCACTTGAGTTGGAAACGATCTTTTTGTAAAGTTTATTGAGTATATTTAAAAAAAACTAAACACGAACAAAACTTAAATTAAAAAGGAAGTTTTGCTGATAAAAGCAAAGAGCGACGTTGAAACTTAAAACGAACATATCAGTTTATGCAACATATATCTCCAAAACCAACTCAAATAAACTGACTTGACATATATCCCTACATTTGTAGAATTCTGGAAAATTAGCGTTTGACTGAAAGCTGAGCTTATTTGAATTTTTAGAGAATTTTAATCATATATCAAAATTTAACGAAATCATGGCCGATGAAAGACTACTGACAGTCTTAAAATTTAATGTTTTATTTTCTGCAGGCCACTTAAAGAGTTTTTCTTCTTCTAATTCTAGAACTGTATTAATTCTAATTCTAGAACTTTTTTTTGTTCAAATGGTTTTCAAGTAATGATTGTAGATTAAAAATGAGGACACCGGAACTGAAAATTGAAATATTTTTGGTTATAGCTAAACAATAGTATAAAATCAACAAAGAGGCACAGCCTTGATTTTGCTTAGCGAGGTATTACTGGCCGATGGTTCTATTAGACGGGAACAGAAGATGCTGAAACATTTGTCATGTGTCCCGTATCAGCTACTCCTCTCCACAATTTTGACACATACTTTACAAAATTCAGACTTCAGGGTGGGAACAGCTGCTCCCACCCCACATCTGCCTACATACATGGTTTCAGAAATATTTACTTTATTATTTTTGATTGTATATTATTACAACCATGAGTATGATGATTAAAATATTAGGAAAGTTTTTTGACAAAACCTCAAATAATTCGTTTTATGAAATTAATCATCACAGAGTCACCACAAAACAAATGTAAATAAAATTGATCCGCCTGATGAAAAGCAACTGGCAGTTTGAACCTCTATTTATTTGTTCTTCCTTTTCCCAGCGTCATTAGAAGCTTCAAGAAATCCTCCAAGTTGAAGAACTTGCCTTGCAGCATTATTGATTAATTTAAAACGATCAGCTCCAAGGAGAACCCCTCCAAACCACCTTGAAACGACGACGATGACATCTTTGGAATTAACAATCTTAAAAAGAGAAAAGCAAAAATATTACAATGAAAATAGATGTTCCATCCAAAACCATTTATTAGGATAAATGGAAAAATATTTTGCTTCAACCCATAAATTTTTGATATTTACCTAAACAGCCTTCATACATCATACACTACCAGTAAACTACCATGCACATACACTACCAGTACTACCAATTTCTTTATGTACCCATTTTCCTTAAAATTTAATAGGCTCTGCGACCCATTGAATTAATGCAAGCGACAATGCGTCCCACTATAATAAAAGATTTGACATCCCTGGTATAGAGCGATATCGTTCCCGCATGTGATTCATTTACATTTTCCGCAATCTCGTCACATGGAAGAGATATAAGTGCGAATTTGCGGGGAAGTTTGGGGTAATGCTCTTTTTAAGGGCAAAACCGATCAAAAGCCAGTAACCGCCCTTTATGCCCCAAAAGCTGAAACGGCAATGATTTCATTAGTTAAGAAAACCGTTTCAATCAGAAAAATCAAAAAGTCCCAAAACAGTGCAGGGGACACGACCCGTGCAGCCCCAGGAACAAAAGCCCCAAATTATGCAAACAACACAATTAAGACAGAGACTGCTAAGATATAGTTTAGTGGAAAGGTGGACTGTTTATACCTTGTTCAAATCAGAATATGGAAATCCTTAATTGCACATATGGAGCTAAATTCGTAATTTTAGCCATATACTTGCCTGCAGCATTATGGTAAGGAGACAAGCTATGAAAACAGCTAATTTTAAAAATAATATTTTGTAGATAAATTTTTAGCAGAAAAGTGGCATATTATTCCTTGTTGGAATTAGTCACCGAATACTATAATTATTAGGAAAATATTTCTGCTTTTTCGACTCGTGACCGTTCTGGGATAACTCTGCGACAGGTCTTAAATTATTACTACTACTACTAACAACTCACTGCAGCACCAAGTACCCAAGTAAGTAAAGCTATCCACATGATCGATTTTCCTGTTACCTAACATCATCTTATCGCCTTCATTCATTTCTAGTCTAAGTGATTTAATCTTCTTAGAGATAATTTTCAAACATATTAGTTTATTTAAAAAATAAAAATAAAATCTGCAGCACATCAAAGGTAAGAATTTTAAGAAATTCAACATACAATTTAGACTTCAAGTGAGTGAAGGTATCTTGCTCCTTTAGGCCAAGATTTCCTCTTACACTACATGATCTAATGGCAATACTATGCATTACCCGTACAGATCAACGTATGGAAAGGAAAGTATCATGGAAATTTAGATGAACCGTACAAAATATGCAAAATCTAAGAATGTATTAAAGAAAATATTCTAGCCTAAGCATGTAAAGAACAGATATGTTTTAATTTACATATTATCCCTCATCCCTCAACAATATTTTTCTAAGAGCCCCCACTTGGTAACTAAATGATAATGTTTCATCAATATGAATTCCTAGATCTTTGAAATACCTCACACACTTAATGATTCCCTTCTCAGAGGGTATTTTCGATATCCAAGGATAACAATTAGGGACTGTGAAAATAGAACATAATTTCGTTTATCTATTTTCAAATCAAGACTGGTTACTCTTAATCATTTTTATATCTTGCAAAGATATACTAGTATATTCCGAGAATATACTAAGTATATTCTTGAATTTGAAATTGGAGATGAACTACCATCCTATTGAGAATTGTACATGAGGGTTGGATCGTTGCCAAACGAAGGTATAGCGACTTTGATTAAAAGAATTTTAAATTTCCCCGCTTCCATGGCTCAAACAAAATGCTACAACGTAAATCATAAGAATTAGAAGGAGAATCAGATTTAATACAGCAAACTGGGAGACACCAAAATCAACAAAATCAACAATATTTGAAGATGAAGCATTTACATGAAAATGCTTGCAATTTTGTCAATAAGATGAAAGCTAAGAAAAAGCAGCACCTCTTAAGGCGAAACGCGAGCTTAAAATCATTTTGCGAGTTTCAGCGTCGGCTAAGTGTCACAAAGGGCCAACTAATGAATTTTTCTAGGGGAATAGCCCTCAATGAGAGCTGTCGAGAATATATGGATTTGACTCCGAAATTTGACTGAAAAGAAAGCAAAATTTACAGCCCTTTTGTCGGCGAGCTTGGCAATCAAAGCGGTTGGCTCCACGTGTAATTCCCGAAGCGACCAAATTGCTCAAATGATAGTTCCTTTGAGCTGATGTGATGTGATAGTTCCTTGAGCTGTTATGAGTTCCTTTGATTTTAGGGACGGCCGTTTCCTGAACTTAATCTGCCCCGTTTAATAGAAAAAGCAAAATTCACACTTTCTGATGATGTAAGTTTCATCAAAAATGAATATCACTATCTCCGGCACAATACTCAGAAGCTAAATGATTTTCAAAGATTTCCGAGTAAGTGGATGTCGGCTTCTAGTTTTCTGTCGTTTTGTCGTTTATTATAAACATCAACAACAAGAAGGGGAATTCTTTCAAAGAACAAGGAATAGGGAATTCTTTTCGCAAGACATTGGAATTCTATATTTGAAGGAATATTTCGGTCCTATGTCCAAGGGCAGTCCTCAGCAAAACATAATTATATAAAAGTAAAGAGACTTACAATAACATACAACCGCTAAAACTAAAACGAAATTTTTTTAGAACAGTCTCAGCATCCTTACTTCAGCGAAGTTCAACCAGGGCTGATAAAAAAGTTAGGTGAAACAAGGCAAATAATTGAAGTGAAAGACAAATAATTATAAACACGCTTTCACTGCTAATCTTGCCTTTTTGGCAGCTAACCTCGAAGGTCTTTTAAGTTTTTGTAACTGGTTCTGTGTTAGTGTCTACTGGGTTTTTAATATATCTTGTAAAATCGTTTTTAAGTAAATTTGTGAATAGAGCATTTAGTGAATATTCCCCCAAATCCCTATTTAAGGAAATATCATTATTTGTCCTAAGTCTGATTTCAATTGCTCCTCGAACAACCTGTTTTATGCCTAGGGCATTACTAATAAAGGCGGATTCTTCAAAAAGTATTTTGTGGCTGGGGTTATCAAAAACATTGCTGCTGAAAGTAGAATCAAAAGAAGCATTAGCACTATTAGAATTTAAGGCTTTGGTGATATAATCATAATGCTGCTGTAGGCGTTTCTTTCAATTCTGGTGGGTTCCACCTACATAGTATTTGCCGCAGTCACATAGTATTTGATAAACCCCTCTTTAGCGAGTAAGTGGGGTTTAATCTTTACCAGAGTTTGGAAAATTTATGATTTTGGAAATATTAGTAAATACTACATACAGATTATTTTGTGTGCAAACTTTTAAAATTCGTAGTGATTTTTGGAATGTATGGGAGGTGGACTATATTTGAAGGCTTATCGGGATTCCCACATGATAAAATACCACTGATTTTACGGGAGGGTTTTTTCAGTCTACGGCTAATTGTATTATTAATAAGTAAAATGGGGTACCCGTTTCCAAAACATATGTCCCTGATAAACTTTAGTTCTGCTGTGATGTGGGAATCAGAGCAAATATTTAGGGCACGATCGACGAGAGAGTTTACGACAGCTCTTTTAACTTGCGGGGGGTGATTTGATTTAAAATGAAGATATCGATTGCTTTGTGTTGGTTTTCTGTAGATAGTAAAATTGACTTTACTCGATTACACTCGAGTGAACTCGACTAAAATCGAGTAAACTCGATTTTACTATTTGCAGAAAACCAACACAGAACAATAGATATCTTCATTTTAAATTTAAGAGCAGTAGCATATACCCGAAAATCAAAAAATCGAAAAATCCCAAAAATCGATCAGTTACCCACAGATTTATGTCAGAAACTTAATTGATTATAAAAATTATATATGGCATAACCACCTCTGTGGCTCCATCCCTCCAAAAAGCAAAATGCTTTGGATATAGTAAATTTGCAATACTAGATGATGGTATATTCCAGCGTTGATACAGTGTTCTAGAACAAGCGATATAACTGGCAAAACCAAAATAGGCCAATAATTCCGAAATTATTTTTATACTAATCTTTGAAAAGAAGAGACATTCTTATGAACTTTCAACAATCCTAAAAACCCATCCTGTTTTAGCCGTGTGTATTAACACAGGAAGTAAATATCTAAAACATAAGTAAATCCTATTTTTCAGAGTCTCCGCAGTAGCGTTGACTAAATTAAGAACCATGTATTCATAAGTTTTTTTTTGTTTTGTTTTTTCTTAACCATTTCATATAGAAAGGATGGTCACAGAGACTTAACAGTGTCCCTATTCGATTGGATATTGGACATTCAAAATCCCTTTATAAGGGACAAAAGTGATTGGAGGACAAAGAGCCTCGTTTTTAAGCCATTTTCTGCCCCAGAGCCCTACGTAGCACCCATCGCATATAACCAAGTCCTGAGATGGACATTAAATACATAGAAAGGGGGCGGATCACACCAACATCAGCAGAGTAGAAAGAGGCCCCATCCCAGGAAAAATTAGTTAATTATGACCTGAAAATTCAATTTTTGTGCGTCTGTCTCCCCCTTCAACAGCAATTTTATTTAGGGGTACCCCCTTTAATAGGGTAATCATATCGCTAGAATAGTCATAGAAAATGAAGTGGAGGCTCATTAATTTTTTTTTTAGTGTTTAATTCTAGTAGCCATTTTTAATTATCAGGACCAACAAGAGCTTTACCGAGAGACCCAATAGCTCCTTTTGGAAGTTGAATTTTAGAACACTTAAGTTTTTCTGACGAAAATAAAGAACAAAGTTGAAACTTTAAACAAACAAACATTATTACTTCGCAGTTTACGCAACATAT
The DNA here is from genome assembly GCF_049724085.1 of Artemia sp. Qi Xiang Cuo. NCBI lineage: Eukaryota > Metazoa > Arthropoda > Branchiopoda > Anostraca > Artemiidae > Artemia > Artemia sp. Qi Xiang Cuo. Next base: position 41,046,418 of record NC_142805.1, read on the forward strand.
ATCTATAAAACTAGTGCAAATAAACGGATTGATAGAACTCCTCAATGTTTACAGGATTATGCTCAACTGGTGCTTTAATGAGAAACACAAATCCAGGCATAAGAAACAATAATGCCTTATTTCCATGTCGTAAAGTATACTCTAAAGTACTTTATGTTCTTAGCGTACAAAAAATCCAATGTTTTCAGTTAAGTCCTAGTTTTGCTGTTTAGGTTTCACCTTCGCTCTTCACTTCCATCACAAAAACTTCTTTTTTTAATTAATTTTTACTCAATTTGTTTAAATATCAAATTTTATTAAAAAAAACTTTGATTTCACTATTTGCAGTGGATTGATAGAAATAAGAGAGAACAAGACGAAACTTGTTTCTATGCTGACGGTCAGGGGTATTAAACCCGTTTCATTCTTAAATTATGTTTGAAGTGCGCGTTGAGGAAAAAGTTATAGACTTTCTTGCACTGTCCAGTTGTAAACTAACAATGTTATCAACCATTTGTCTGCCAGCCTATAGAAGCAAAAGTGTTAGCTAACAAAATCATTAACTAACAAACACCAGAAACGTATTAATCGAACGGAAATCCAAAAAATAAGAAAAAAAAATCAGAACAGCCAGCCTGTCCCTGAATATATATGCAAGAAACAAATAAAATAATTTTCCAACTGAAAGATAATGTCTGTCATGGATTCCCTAACAATATTTATAGCATAGACACTGATCATCCTGCCTAGCTGTATTATCAGTTTCAAATATTGCTCTTTAAGTTCTCCAAACATTTCTTTCAACAACGATTTGATCTGTTAGAGATAGGAATGAGTAAAAAAAAAAAAATACAAAACAATAAAAACAGTAAACTTTTGGATATAGCCTATGTTTATACTGGCATCGACTTACAAAATCCTACAAATAGAAATGGTTGCAATAAGTAAGAATTTTGTTGTAATGCGTGAGAGAACAAATATATGAAGTAAAAAAACTTTAAAAACCCTAGGGCTGCGTTTTACTCTTTACTAGATTGCAGTCAGCCATGAAAAAAAAATTATCAGATATCCCTTTTGGTTTTGGCAAGAAATATTTATGCTTATGCATTATAGCAGGCACAAAAACAAAGAATAACTACCTGCAACAAATGAAGGAGTCTGCTGCCTGCTTGACTTTCACCATCATCATCACAGTCTTGAAGCCAGCTTTTAGAGTCTTCTTTGTATATCCTGTAGGCATACATATTATGGGTGGCTTGAGCAATTTTTCGGTTTTCATATAGTTTTGCCAATACTTGTCTAGAAATTTACATTTTGATCAAATTGCATGTTCATTTATATCACATATCTGTTTCTACTTTTTAGATAATTGTTTCGTTTATATATTAATTAAACAAACAGAATTAACTTATCCTGATGCCAAATCGATTAGCTCCACATTTAAAATATTATGGGATTTTACCACCGAGTCATGGGATTAGCTTAATTATGCATGTTCAAAAAAAATTCGCATTAATCTTAAAGGAGCTCCTGTTGACAGCCAAATTCACCCTAAGATGCACTAAAATACATTCTCCATATTAGAAAGATCAAGTAACCCCAATTGTTGACATGTTTCTGATAGATTGACACAATGCCTGTAAAAACGAGTAATGTATCTTCTTTGTCAATTTTCTCGGTTATTTGCTGCATGGAGTAAATAGACTTGCCGTCAATCCTCCTATTTTGGTAGTTTAGATTGCTAAACTGGTTATACGTCTGTCAAGTCATACGTCACTACAACATCACTATCATCATCTGGAGACATGATGACATGATGATGACATGAGACATGGAGACATGATGATGCACTGATGACGACACGACTTGACAGACGTATTACAACTTAGAAATAATCAAAATAATACACATTTCACGCATCTAGTGTGCAAATAAAGATCTCCGCAAGAAAGATAAAAAAAAATAATTTTAATAGTTCTTATAAATGTAATTTCACACGAAACACGTTTTCGTCTAAAACTATACCGTCGAATAACCTGGACTTCATATAACCAAGATCAGTATCTAATAAACCGGAGCGACAGAGAATATTATCTCTTGTTGCTGCTTACACTTCTTTTTTATTCCACTGAAGCGGCACTTTTTTGAGCCATCATTTTTTGCTTTTTTTAAGCAGGAATTTCGAACTATTCAATGGTTTAATTTTCAAACTGCTCAAGAAATCGATATTGTAACGTCCCGAAATATCGAGGTACTAGACAACGTGGGATCACAAAGTTAGAGAATAAAGCAAGCATTTAAGAAATCAAAAATCCCAAGCATGAAGAGAAATAAAAGGCCCAAGGGAAGACAAAGTCAATTTTACCCACAGATAAACGCTAAATCTTTGAGAGAGACACCAGAAGGCTTTCTGCAGGGACTTTGGTTCTCGGAGATTTCATAAGAAGCATGCTTATGCCAACATTTGTTTATTTATGAAGGGTTTCAATTATTTTCAAAAAAAATTCGACAGATGGCTCCTGTACAATGGTTTCATACAAACGCATCCCAGACAAAACTGACTTCCGATACCAAAGAATCTTGACAATCGATAAAACTAATTTTTTATCCTATCTCCTGACCATATACACTAAACTAATACAAAATTTAACTCAGTTAGTAAACTCGATAAAATTTAACTAAAACGGAATTTTTGCCGACTTCAAATTCAATCGGATTGGATTTTTCTGAGTTGACTTGTGTGCGGAATGAATTGCTTGAAAGTGAAATTTTCTGGCCAAGTCATGCGTGTGTTGAACTTTATTTGGGTGGAACCCTTCCTTTGAAAAGCTTTTATAAGGGTGAAACTTGGGTGGGGCTGTGTTTTGCTTGGATTGATTTTTGCGTGGATTGAATTTTGTGCGTTCTAAATTTGGATCTTTCAGGACCATCTTTGGAACCTATTTAAGCCAACACAAACAAAACAGAAATATGAAAAAACAACAATGGATTAACAAAATTACATTAGAAAAAACGTGCATATAATTTCATCGAGACCTTGGTAAACCAATACATAAAATACAATAAAACTCATAAGAAGACTGTTCCAAACCCACGAAAGCAAAGTGGAAATTCCTGGTATATATAGATAAGACAGATCAATATATTTCAAAAGCCAAGGGTTCATATAAACAAAAGCAACATAAACAAAACAAGGAAATCGCCAACAAAATATGACCAAAGCAAAACAGGGATATGCCTACTCTTTCGTCGAGAGTCCGAGAAATTAGACAGAGTACAATTAGCGAACATTTTTCGGGAATTGGAATCTTCTTTCATCGAGTGTGGTTTGGGTGCTTTTTGCATAACAAATCTTCGAGAAAACGATTTATTTGGGTACATTTGCTTTTCAAACCCTAATTTTTTACTAACTAAGTGGGAGACTGTCAACCCAATCAGACCCCTGATCTTTACACTTAAGTTCAACAAATTACCACATCACTTCAACATTCTAAAACAAAATCTTCCAGTTAAAAATTATCTAAGCCTAGTCCAAATAAATTCCACCAGATGAAGGGAGGTCAGGCATTGCATGCCCCCACTATAATTACATGAAGTACTTCTCATATAAAATCTGAAAAATGGAGCCTAAAAATGCATTTTTGGGCTGTAGGTACCCCCCCCCCTATACACACACACAAAAGAATCTTAAAACTTCTACTTTATTGTCTAGTGTGGAACTATATAATTTTCTATAGCCGTTAGTTTACTGAATAAACGGTACATAATAATTGTTCTTTTTTTTGCCTCGACTGTATATAGTTTTTGGGACGAATGTTCCACGCCGTAGCAGTAGGACTTCTCAAATTGAGTTGCTGCGTAAGTAGCGTTTAGATACTTCTAAGTCAATTAGTTATCTATTAAAGCAGGGGCGTAATTTGCTATGGAGTAGGGGGGACAACTGCCCTCTCCAGACCGAAGGTTGTCCCCCTCCCCCCAGCGGAATAATAGTTTCTGCAAAAAATCTTGTCAAAACTAAGATAAGCTCATAATTCAAGTATCCAGAGAAACAGGTCAGTTTTCTTTAGTACATCTTTGCCTTTATGGTAATATATGGATCACTTTTCATTTTTCACTGTCATTTTCACTTGATTTGGGAAAATTGACTCCAACTTTGCTTCCCCCCCCCCCATGATTTTGACGAAATTACACCACTGCATTAAAGTTTGTTTGGTAATATGTTGGCTTAATTCGGGGCAAATTTGTGGTTTAGCAGGACGAAACAGCCTCCGGCAGTTTGCTGTAGCTTAATCTCTTGATACTTAAAAACGACATTAGAAGTTTAAATTTTCGTTCGAATAAGCCTCCTCCTATTTACGAGCTATCTATGACCACTGGTTGGATATAAGTACCACGAAAAAAAAAAAAAATGCACATTCACGACCATCCTTTACGAGAAAAATTCAGCGTTTTAATCAAAATCCCTTACCCTCATTTGAGAGGTGGCGTTTTACCCCTTTTTACGCAATTTTCTGAAACTTTGATTGTATGTTATTTTTGACAAACTAGATGCCTTATGCCATTTTGACAAGCAGGATGCACTTCAACTCTTTTGATTTAGTTAATTGTTCTAGCCGTAGTAGTAGAAGTAACAGTTATATTTGCAGTCACAGTTGCAGTACTGGCAGTAGTAGTCACAGTCACAAGCACTAGCAGTTGCAGTCACAAGTTGTCACATTTACAATCACAAGTAGACACAGTCGCAAGTAGTTGCAATCGCTGTTGCAAGTAGTCACTGTCACATGTAGCCAAAGTAGCAGTCGCAAGTAATCGCATTCGTAGTCACACCCACATGGTTTCGCAGTCGCAAATAGTCGTAGTCCTACGTATTGCAATCATAAGTAGACGCAGTCGCAAGTACTACAGCCGCAAGGAGCCATGGTAGCAATTCCTCGTAGTAACAAGTAGTCACAGCCACAAGTAGTCGCAAGTGGTCGTACTCACCTATGGTCAAAGTCGCAACCACAAGTAGCCTTAGTCGTAGTCGCCATCACAAGTAAACGCAGTCACAAGTAGTAAAAGTCGCAAGTAGTCACAGTCGCAGATACAAGTAGTCAAAGTTGCAGTTAAAAGCAGTCGGAGTCGCAAGTAGCTGCAACCGCAAGTAGTAACAGTGCCAAGTGGTCGCAGCCCCAGTCGCAAATAGTAGAAGTTGAAGTTGCAAGTAGTCACAGTTGCAAGTAGTCATAATTGTAGTTGTAGTCATAGGTAGTCACAGTCACAGTTGGAGTTGCAGTAGCAGTGGACCCGAAAGTTCCATCTTAATACCCTTAGCCTTTTCAGACACACCCAGGATCAAACATCCCCCCCTTTACCAATTGCAAATACTGTATGTAAACAACGGTCGAATAGCATAATTTACAGCGCTTCCTGGCTGTTGGGGCATGGCATCCCCAGAGGCATAGTAATTAGACTTCTGAATATTTTGAACAAAGTGGCTATTTCAGAATTTTAACCAGTGTCGAGGGAAGGGGTGTCTAAAAATCACAATGGGGGCCTTCGCCATCCAAGTACTTTCCAACATCCCCCGGAAGTTTCAACTTAATAACCTTGGCCGTTCCTGAGAAATCGCTGATACGCCCTTTTTGAATAACATCCCTCGCCCTTTTGAGCGCGTTTTGATTTTATTTGACATCCCTCAACAATTTCTGAAACTAGTTGTAAGAAAAAATGGTCGTAGTCATAAGTAGTCGCAGTCACAAGCAGTTGCAGTCGTAGTTGCAAGTAGTCACAGTCGTAGTCGCAAGTAGTCACAGTCGCAGTCACAGGTAGTCGTAGTCAAATTCGCAAGTAGTCACAGTCGTAAGAAGTCAAAGTTGCAAGTAATCGTAGTTTCAGTCGCCAGTAGTCACAGTTGCAATCGCAATAGTAAAAGCAGTAGTGGTCCTGAAAGTTTCAAGTTAATACCCTTAAATGTTCCTAAGAAACTGCAGATACGGCTTTATGATAACCTTTGTACATGCAAAGTCTTTTGATTTAGTTCAGTATTCCCCTCAATACTCCCTGAAAATTTACCTTAATACCCTTAGCCTTTTCAGGCACGTCCAGGATCAAAAATTCCCCTTTCCTAGCGATAAATCCTGTATGTAAACAATGGGGACATTGTACAATGTATAACCCTTGCCCCGGGGGCTGTAGGGGACACAACATCCTCGGATACATACTTATTAGCCCTTTTGACTATGCTGAACAACATGGCTTTTAATTTCGACCAGTGTAGGCAATGGGGGATCTAAAAAGAGCAGGAGGGCTAGTTACCCTCTGATCATTTTCCAAAATCCCTCTCAACATGCCCTGAACGTTTCAACTTAATGGCCTCAACCGTTCCTGAGATATTACTGTCACACCCTTTTGACAACCAGCATGCACATAGTGTGCTTTGATTTTTTTCAATTGTCCCTCGATGTTTCCTGATAGCAGTCGCAAGCGGAAGTAATTGCAGTCACAAGTAGTTGCAGTCACAGTCGTGAGTAGTCAAAGTTGCAAATAGTTGCAGTCACAAGTCGTCGCAATTGCAGTCGTAGTAGTAGTGGCCCTGGAAGGTTTAAGTTAATACCTTTAACTGTTCCTAAGGTTTTGTAGATACACCTTTTTATAACCTGGATGCACACAGTGTCTTTTGATTCAATTATATACCCTAAACAATCCTCAAAGTTGCACCTTAATATCCTTAGCCTTTCCGGAGACCCCTAAGATCAAATATTCCCCCTTTCCCCAAGGATAAATCCCGCCTGTAAACAGTGGACAAATTGCATAGTTTACAATACTTGCCCAGGGTACTGTGGTGGGACATTGCATCCCCTGAGGGATACTACTAGAACTTTTGACAATTTTGAAAAAAATGGCTTTTGCAAAATTTCAATCGGTATTGAGGGGAAGGAACCTCTAAAAATGGCTAAGGGGGAAGGCTACCCTCCAATCACTCTTCAATATCACCCTCAATATAACCTGATAATTTCAAATTAATACTCTCAGCTGTTCAATAGGTGTTGCTGATACACCCTTTTCACCAGCAGTATGTACATAATGAGCTTTATATTGTTCGACATCCCTCTCAAAATTTTCTGAAGTTTCACCTTAACACCCAAAACGTTTTTGGAAACCCAGGATCAAATTTGTCCTTCTTTCCCGATAAAAAAAAAACTTATATACAAACAATTAGCAACTTGCATAACTTACAGTCGTTGTCCTGGGGCTATGGGGGCTATGTTAACCCATAGGTATAATTATTTGATATTTAGACATTTAAAACAAAATGGCTATCTCAAAATTTTGATTGGGCGCCTTTTGGGGGAGGGCAGTTAAAAAGGCGTGAGAGGAGGGCCGGTTGCCTTCTTATTACTTTTACTCTTAAAAGGCCACTAGAACTTAATTTTCGATCAAGTGAGCCAAAGTTTATACGACCATCCCTTCTATGCGAAGTGGCTTCGGAAATTTTGTTTTATAAATAATAAAAAAAAAACGCTGAAGCTATTTGGTTCTTTACTATCGGCGACTATAGAGCAATGACTCTGATTAGTGTCGTAAGCACCTTCTTTAATTTCCCATCTTGGACCAGAAATTCCAGAGTAAAAGCAAAACATGAAGCTACAAACCCTCTTGCCGCCGTTATTGAAAGACAGAATAAATTTAGAAGTTCGCTTAATATGAACCATGATTTTTACGTGTTATTTTCTTAATGTGATATTTGTTTTGTTTTAGTTGATTCGCTGGAAGATTTTATTATTTGCATTTATGTATAATGTGTTACATTTCATTATATTTCTCTTTTAGATTTCCTCTTTTTTCCTTATTTACTATTATCCCGTTTGTTAATTAATGTTTCGAAATGGGAAATAAATGTCATTCCTTTTCAGCAAAGGACAAATGACAGTTTAACTTTTAGGGGCACCAACACTTCCCTTTATTTGTGGCAAATTAGGCTCAACTAAAACTTGGCTTCATTGCAGATTTTCATTTATGTTCCTTTTAAGTTTCATTTCTCCGTTGATATTAATCTGTACTTGCTTTAGGTTTGTCGCTTCCATTTACAGAATGCTTTAAGGAGACTGGAGGAAAATCATATCTGTAAAAAAAAAAAAAAAAAAAAAAAAAAAGCAACTTTAACGACAAATTTTTACATTTATCTAAAAAAAATATTTTTTCTTGATTTTTAGAACTTTTGACGCCGAGGGCCTAAACTTCCTCTTTTGACCCTTCAGTTATTTCATGAGAGAGGTACTAATGGATAATTAAATGATTATTTTAGGGTGCCGTATCAAGTTGCATCCACGTTTAAAAAATTGTCTAATATACAGTATTTTTATAGCAGAGATAACAAGAATAATGGTGTGTGGTGCAAATGAAAAATGAACAATTGGTGCAAACCAAGGGAGATAGACATCTAACTCCCCCCCTCCCATTCATAACGAAGCTATGCCCGAGGCTCTTTTTAAATCATCATACCATGTAACAACTTGTGGGGAAAAAGCCACTCTCTTTCATTTCTTTTATAACTTCCTCTATAGTTATACACGCAATTGTCCCAATATGATTTCTATTTTGGATATGAGTTCCAATAGTCCTACGAAAAATATTTTCAAAGCAGAGGAAGAAATTTGCCATACTTTCAAACAACAATCCTTTATGCTAATAACCTACAGCTAACCCTCACTCATCTCAACTCGTCGATCGTTGTTGTATTTGCTTATAGGCCACTAGATAAGCAAGAATCTTAGCGTTTAAGTTGCCGATAATTTCAAAATACAGTTTAGAGGCTAAAACACATTTTCTTTCTATTTAAAATTGAGTAGTTTTCAAAGGATACTATGAAGCTCAGATCGATTAACAGCACAAAGTCTACTTTACAAATTCTGATTAACAACGTGAATAATCTCTGGAATCCTTCATATCTCCTTTTAATGTCTGACTTTACTTTTTGGTTCCTTAACGCTTAGAAGATCACCCACATTGATATTAACATATGAATTGATTTGATGGAAAAAATAAAAACGTCGTTAAAAAAACCGTTTCCCTGTCAAAGTGGTAATATCGGATTTTACAGTTTTTCTTGAAGAAGGACTTACTGATTTTGCCCAAATCTGTCAAGCAAAAAGGCCTAAATTTTGGAGCATTATCTATTGAATTCCGGTGCTCAATAAATCATTCCACAAATTGCTGGTGTGTTCGACCGATGTAAAATTTCGCGCAAGAGGCTATAAACTCCACTTGACAAAATATTACATGTTATATCTTTTCCAGAATTTAGAAAGTTGCTCAATGGTCTGATTGATTTAAAACAAGTTGAAATATTATGTTTCAGTAAAGTTTCTTTTGATTTTCTCCCCAAGAATCGGTATGTAAGGTAATGAAATGCATCATTTGCAAATTGTAGGGTCCATAAGTTGAGAACCTTCGTTTTTATTACCTTTTTCATGCTTAATCTGCCTTTTCTGTATTATTTTATATACAAATTTTACAGGATACCCGTTGCAAAATAAAATATGTCTCAAATACAACAGTTCGCTATCAATATACTCCGGGGAACGAACTTTAATAACTCTATCAACCAATGATATGACTGTTCCTTTTTTTACTGAAATTGGGTGAACAGCATTTCGTCCGCTTTTGGGGACTCAAAGATCTTATTTGAAAAATTAAGTTGATGTTGTAAACAAATTAAGAAATCGTCACATAGACAACAATACAGTTGTCTCTATTTTTGAAGTTGTATCTATTTACACAAATTTTGATGTTAAAAAATGTGAATTCATATTAAAAAATAAAATAAGAAAACATTTTGAATTGATAGAAGATGTAACTTTGGCCAGCATGGACGTCGAAGTCATTATGAAATTGGTCTCGTTGGTAAAAAAGTATTCCTTTTCTTTTGGTTTTAGAGGAGAATTTTACCAACAAGTCTTTGGTTTAGCTATGGGCTCTCCTTTAAGTCCAATCCTGGCTAATTTATTTTTGAATTCGATACAAACATCCGCTATTGAGTGTTTTCGTCTGTCTCCATGTTTCTGGGGTAGGTTTATGGAAGATGTCTTATGCTTTTGGGAACATGGATTGGATTCCTTAAATTAGTTTCTTGACCATTAAAACAGGTTTGGCTAAAATATTAAATTTACACTAGAGCTGGAAAAACAAGAAAGGCTACGCTTTTTAGATATTTTATTAATAAAGAGTGATAATGGTTTACTTTTTTCAATTAATAGAAAACCAACTCACAATGACAGGTATTTAAATTTTTGTTCGTCTCACCCAATTTCAGTAAAAAAAAAGGAACAGTCATATCATTGGTTGATAGAGTTTTTAAAATATGTCCCCTGGAGTATATTGATAGGAAATTATTGTATTTGAGAGATGTTTTATTTTGCAACGGGTATTCTGTTAAAATTTGTAAATGAAATAATAGAGGATAGGCAGATTAAGCATGAAAAATTAATAAAAACAGGTTCTCAACTTTTGGACCCTACAATTTCAAATAGATACATTTCATTACCTTTCATACCAATTCTTGGGGAAAAAATCAAAAGAACTTAACTGAAACATAATATTTCAACTTGTTCTAAATCAATCAGACCATTGAGTAACTTTCTAAATTCTGGAAAAGATATAACATGTAATATTTTGTCAAATGGAGTTTATAGCATCCCTTGCTCTTGTGGGACATTTTACATTGGTCGAACACACCAGCAATTTGTGGAATGATTTATTAAGTACCGGAATTCAAAAGATAATGCTCAAAAATTTACAAAACCTCCAGAAAGTTTCACTTCAGCCTTAGCAGAACATATATTTTTTAATTCGGACCATTTTGTGCAGTTCAAGGAGGCAACAGCCATTTCCAATAATAGAGGTTTGACGCCATGGGCTCTTGAAGCATTAGAAATAAAAAAAAAATATTTTTGCTGGTTTATCAATTAATAGAGATACTGGGAATGTAAATATTGATCCTATTTATGATATTATTTAAAAAAATGAACCCATATTTAAAAATAAAGTATTGCAAAATGTCCCAGGGGTTAGTTCAAATAATAAACCTAAGTGAATAGCAGCATCAGAAGCTGGAAATTGTAAATGTTAAGCAATCTTATATTATATTCTTTGGTGAGTTTATTTTAGTTTTATGTTTATTTTTTAGTTTCAGTTTTTTTTTTCTCTATGCTGAAGACGCCTTGTTAGATACGGGCGAAATATTCGTTTTTTCTCCGTTTTCATTTACTGGCCATAGACCTGTTTGTCGTATTTATATTTTTTTTTTTTTTTTTGTGTTTTCTGTCATGGCTGGCCAGTTTCGGCTTTAGATCTTTTATTCGTATTTTAGATCAGTGATTTTTTCAACATTGATCTTACAAAAGAATTCAAAATAGAAAATTCAATGTATCAGTACACCAAACTTTTGTGGTATTTACTATACATTTTTTTAACACAAGACCTCTGGCAAGAGGGGAGGGAGCTTAAACCCAGCAGTATGTAAAAAGTATTTGAAATATAATACCTTACTTGATCTTGAGTAAACACAGTTGCAACGTGGCCCTGAAAAGTACTCTTTCGCTCAGTGAATGGTTCTGAAGAAACTATTTCAGGACATGGAGTTGTCCACATTGGGATTGACTTTAAAATTTGTTTTCGAGATCTCTCTTCTTCTGTTTCTTCTGCGTGTAACTTCTGGAGGACATCTCCTTTATTTTGAATAAATTCTCGAACCTCTTCAGCCCATTGATAAATTACTGATTCCCCTATATTTTTTCTGAAAAATAATTATACCTTATACTTTGCTCAGAAGCGTAATTGTTAATTTTAGGCAAAATAAGGTATAGTTTTTAAAAAAAGTCAGAATAAAAATATTCGCTGGTTTAAATATTTAGCTTTGTACCAATACCGTGGGACATTTAATCGAATTAAAATATCGGATATAAATTACCTACTTAAATAGGTATTGCGTTCCCTCTGTTTTTACTTTGCTTCATCAGTACTTCTATTTCTCTAAAGATTGATTTTTGGAGAAAAAAGAATAAGAGGATTATAAATTATTTTGTTTTTGGTACAGACTACCAAAATACATGGAATTCCTTATGAAATTGCTTACAGCAAAATTTGAGGTAATTTAGATTCAGCTTATGTAGGTAATCCAATTCAGACATAGCCTACAATAATCGCCAAGCTTTCCAAAACAAACGATCTATCTACAAAGGTCCATATATCTTGTTGAAGTGCTTTTACTAAATAGCATATTAACTATAAAGCATAGTACAAGTGGAAGTGAGGGAGGGGAAGGTGAGTAGAGGAGAGGGCGGGCTATCGTCGATTTATTCCGCAATCCATGTTTAATCTCTTGTTTGTCAGGATGTTTTCTTCTCTAGTCTGGTGGCACTTTTAGTTCAGAAGATCAGCCCCTGATTGCACGTCATCTTGATCTGGAGAATATAATTATAATCGGTATATATTGATTATGATTAAATTCTCTATCGGTATCAGTATCTATCGAGGAAAATATCGATTTGTTAAGAGATAGGCATACAAATTTTTTATATAAACCTTAATAATTGCTTTATAATGGATCAGTTACTTTACAGAAGAAAACTAGGTCAATAATCAAAATCAGAAGAAAAATAGAAATTGTTTGGTTCACTATTTTTATTTTCAATAATAGAAACTATCTGTGATAATAGCTACTATCTGTGATGAAGAAGCTTAGTCCTTTTTAACCATTTTCTGCACATTGAAACAGTTACCTTTTGGTTTGTTTCAACCTCAAAAACTTAACTGAAACTGGGAATTTAATACTCAAATTAATACAGCCCATTTTTTTTTTCAAGACTACATAGTAGACTATAACAAAGAATACATATAATAGTGAGAATCAATAATAAACAAGATTTTGGTTCTCACGACCCCTGGAGGGCTTACATTAAGTTCAAAGCCGCTTTAAATGCTCCTAATAAACTATTACGAGGTTTATAAAAATGGATTTAATACTGTAACAAGGGTATTTGGAGTCAGGGGCTCGAGTCCTGGTATGCTGGTTATTTGGTTTGGAATGGGAGTTAATGGTGTGACCCTGTAAGCTCAGCCAGAGTCGACCCAGCTCTCAATGGGTACCTGGAGAAATCTGGAGAGGAAACACGAGAAGTGTTGGATGATTTACCCTCAACCACGTATTGCATTTTTGGCCAAAGGCATCAAATCAGGAGATCGGTACCTTCTGAACGCAGACCATTGGTCAGCACGCGAAAAAGTTTTTAAGTTAGTTTTTAAGTATTTGGAGGCTATAACAGCTCTTTGTTCTTTTGTTTCTAGTTTTTAAATGTTTTTTTATCTTACTCAGCAATTTTTTCAATTTCATTTGACAGCTCCTCTTTATCTTT
>NC_142805.1:41064790-41152490 GCF_049724085.1 Artemia sp. Qi Xiang Cuo
TTCAGCAGCTCTTTCAAAATTATAGACAAAATACTTTTACAATTTTTATTGCCGATTTTGTGTACTGGTGTCATTTGCACAGTATTCCAGTCTTTTCACATTTTAACTGCAACAAGAGACCAACTTACTAGGGGCCATAATGTTTGAATAAAATGTTGCTTTTATCAATTAAAAGTACAGTCATTGGGAATATGGGGCCTATTTTCATAAAAAGCACAAAACCCTTGGATTTGACTGAATTGGTTATACCAGATTTCCAGCCAAAGGAAGAAAATCATTTTCATTAATTCATATTATTAGCTGAAAAACTTCATTTGCCAGCTTTTTTGTTGTATCCCTCTGCTCTCATACTATTGGCCTAGGAACATATACCCAAAAAAATTCAAGGGAATCAGTAAATCCATTGTCAGGAGCTAACATCTTTTGCAAATATTTTGGGTTAAAAAAATATTTCCATGTTACTTACCATGTTTGTAGAATAGATATCCTATGAATAACAATGATAATCCAAGTAGGTTTAGTGTAAAAGAATGTCTCTTAGACAGGAGACACATAAAGAATCACTTGTCAGAGAATAGCTTCAGGCATTTCAGAGTATGATATCACACAAGCGTGACAAAGCTGGATTTTAAAGACCCAATGGATTATTTATACAGATGTACGACTTGGCATTACCCCCCATCTTAAAATTTTAATGGTCAAGAATGGGATGGAAATTCTTTGGTTAAAATTTGACCTCATCAGGTGCACCATTTTTTTAATGAAAAATATAAAAAAAGTATTTCTTAAACCTAGGAGGTTTTTTTTTTTAATTTCTGAATGAAAATACCAAAAAAAATTGTGTTTTTCAAAGTCTAGGGGGCAAATTGCCTTCCGCCCCTGCCCTCCTGAACCTTAGAGGTTTATTTTTAATCATATACATATTATTCCATACTAGGAAGTACTTTGTTTGTTCCTCTGTCTGTTTCATTACATGACTCCTATCGATTTCTAAATAAGTAGGCCAATGGGGCTGAAACTTGACAGGTATAGCCCTCTCTGACAGGGAAAGGTCAAGTGGGGAGGGCTGGAGGATGAGTAACACATCGTGCTATAGAACTTTGCACTTGTTATAGCACTAGTGGCATGTATTTACAAGTTTGAATAGTTTATATAAATGTTTAAACATGGCTTGAAAGATGATATATGTTTGACTTGTCTTAAAATTAGGTAAACACAATGAAAAATTAACAATGCTTTTATATGTCGAAAATATTTAAATGTCTCTTAATAATGTAGGCTGTAAATAATACCTCTTTGTCAGGTTATCTAGTGTAGAGAACCTAATGCGTAGAACAGAGTAAAACTGATTTCTAAATGAATGTACCAATGGGCTGAAACTTGATGCATACAACTCCTCTTGGTAGGAGAGTGTTAAAAGGAGAGAACTAATTGTACTGAAACTTGAAACATATGATTGATTAATAGACGACTCGTAATACCAATGCGACGCCTACCAGGGGTTCGAAAAGAGCTCACGTTTGCCCCAAAAAAGGGTGTGATAAGGGTTTGGTGTGTGAAATAGACTTAAATGCTGCGCCTTTTCGCTGAAGAGCAGGATAGGCAACGTAGAGCTCTGAACGTAGTTGCGTATGGTATCCCGTCACAACCAGAAGAACAACTCTGCATCCAGTCGTACCTCAGCCAAAACTACCAACTCCAAGACATTCGAATTACTAATGTCAAAAGACTTTCCATCCCAGCAAACTCACAGTTCGTAAATACGTGCCCACTAACCTCTTCTCTTTTCCCAATGTAGACATCAAAAGGACAACCATTAACTGTTCTCTTGAAAACCACAAAGATATTCAGTTTTGCGGTGACGCATCAAAGGCTGAGCGTGACAAACGTAAAACTCTCATAGATACACTAAAAAGGCGAGCAAATTCTGGTGAATTTATACTTTTTAAAGGCCAAATTGTGACAAAAAACGTTGCTGCATATCGCGGTTGGAAAGTTTTAAAGCCAGCACTGAACCCGGCCGCGATGGAAACATAACGGTTTGTACCTCGCGACGTGTAAATAGCCCTGATTTCTCGCAATTATCTTCTTCGTTTCGTAGAACTTTAAGTGTTTATCCTTGTGTATCTTCTTTTGAAAATGAACTTACCGAACTTTGCTTTTCATGTGATAGTTCGAGTACCTCGAACTTTCTTAGTGCCGTTTCTGAATTAACCTCTACACCATCTTTGTCAAATGTGGTCACAACTATGGAACCTTTGCCACTGGACGACAGGTCATGAAAGTCTCAGAACAATAGTACCCTGCGTGTCATCTCTAGCAACGTTGTTTCTATAAAAAATAAGCTTCTAAATATCCAAGTGCTCTTAAAAGATGAAGAAGCAGATATTGCTGGGTTAGTGGAGATTCTACCAATAGTTACTACAATACCTGTTACATAAAGTGTGTTGCCAGATCTCTGGATTTCAGTGCTTCGCTAATTTGGGGCAGCCAAACTGCAGAAGAGGAGTTGGTATCTATGTCAGAGAAGGTTTCCAGGCTAGTCTTATTAACCGTCTAATTTTCAATGTACCCTGGGTGGAAAATTTATCGTCTGATATTTCTTTTCAAAAAAATTAAAAAATCCATATTGGGTGTGTATATAGAAGCCCTAGTGCACCCAGTCTTGACGATTGTGAAATATATCTTAAAACAACCATTGATGGGCCTCAGTATCACCAATAGTTGTATGCCTTGTCTATCTGATAACTTCTTTCATCAAACAGTTGATAAGCCAACAAGGCATCATGGCGACCAGAATCCTTCCTTATTAGATCTCGTAATTTAGAGCAATTCAGATTCCCTCATAAGAAAAGAATTTCTTCCTCCAGTTGGCAACAGCAACCGCTCAGTCATCCTGTCTGTGTTACCCTTGAATAGTCGTCTGCATCCTAATCTTTGTCCTCAAGCTTTTACTGACTATCAAACAATACAGAAGGAACTAGTCTCAGTAAATTGGTCAGAACTCATCATTTCTGATATCAACATATCATGGACAAACATTAAGGAAGCCCTCCCATGTCATCTACCAAAAACTCTTCCATTCCTCACAAAGGATGAAAGAGAATAATCAACAGGAAATCTAGAGCCTGGAAAAGGTGCAACGAGGAAAAAACACAAGAAAATTGGCAGAGGTATGCAAAGGCTTGAAACCTCGCCTCCGATGTAGTTAAGAAACTGAAGTCTGAACATGAGGATAAGCTTGCCACAGATATCAAGGCAAACCCCAAATCCTTCTTGAGAAATGTTTCTGCTAAAAATCCTGACTGTCACACCATTCCTGACCTCAAACATAATGGCATAGCCCACTCATCACCAGTAGATAAAGCTAATGCATTGAACGCCCAGTTTGCCTCTGCCTTCACCATCCGATCTTGTCCAACTATCCCTGCAGCACCATCAATTGTAATATCTGATCCATGGCCTAAATTGTCAATTACTGAAGGAATGGTCTTAGATAGTCTTGATAAACTTGATGTTAACGAATCCATGATCAGAGGGGATACACCCAAGGCTCCTCAAGGAGTGCTGAAATTTCTCAGTTCTCCCCTGTGTAGGCTCATCCAGCTATCCCTACAAAATGGAAAACTACCATTTGATTGGAAAACATCCTATATCATACCAATACATGAAAAATGCCCCAAAAATCATGCAGAAAATTACCATCCCAGCAACATTACTTCTGCAGTTGTAAAGGTGCTTGACAGATTTGTCAGCAGAGCTCTAATTCAGCGCTTGGAAATTAACACCATTCTTACTTACCCTCAACATGGCTTCAGATCTTTAAGATCCATTGACACTAATCTAATACAGACATATGAGTATATTACATCATTGTTAGATAGAGATTTCCCTGTCGAAATGGTGCTCATGGGCCTCTAAAAAGCATTTGACAGGGTTTATCATGAATTCCTTATCACCAAACTAAAAGTGGCAGATGTTGATGATGTTATTGTCAAGTGGATACAAAGTTTCCTTTCAAGAGGAGCACAAGTTGCATTAGTTCATGACTCCCAAGGTGCCCTCGTTTCTCCTCTTTTACAACTGTTTTAAGCAGCATTCCCCAAAGAACCATTCATGGGCCAAGTTTTTTCAGCTTATATATAAATGATGCACCCAATCTTCTCTCAAACCTCCTCACTCTTTATGCTGACGATTCAAAACCCGTTGGTAAAGCAGCTACACCCTCTGACTGGCAATCTATCCAAAAGAACCTTAATATTCTTGGGACTTGGGCTCATACATGGCTCCTCTCTTTCAATAGTGATAGATGCCATGTAATACATTTCAGCAATCACAATCCACATCAGCAGTAACATCTTCAAGGTAACCCCTTTTTGGCAGTATCTGAAGAAAGAGATCTTGGAGTCATTGTTGATTGTCAATTTAAGTTCAGCACCCATGCAAAACCTATAGCATCATCTTCCCTCCAATCTCTCTGAATGATCAAAAGAACTATCTCCAGCAGACGCCCCAAATATGTTTATGAAGCTCTAGAAGGCACTAGTTTGCCTGTGCCTAGAGGTTGGAATGACCCTGGCATTACCCTACTTCATGAAGGACAAGGAAATACTAGAAAAAGTACAATGTGGAGCAACCAAAATGGTTAAAGGACTCAAGCAAATGCCATACAAAGAGCATTTATATCACTTGAAGCTTCCTACTCTCACATATGGAAGGAAACAGGGCAACATGATTATGGCCCACAAAATTATTTTCAAAAATACTTTCCCTGGTCTCCTTGCCTCCCCCCCAGAACTTTCTGTGACAAAAGGGCATTCCAAAGAAAATTTTCAAGAAGCATTCCTCAATCCAAGAAAGAAACTATTTCTTCAGCCAGTAAGTAACAAACTTGTGGAATCAACTGTCTGAAGATACAGTGGTTGCTGATTTGACAGGTGCATTCAAGCAAAATCTTGACAAAGAATGACAACAGCAAGAGTCCCTGTACAACTGGGAAGTTGTTGAGTCCTCAACCCAAATGTAGCAAGCAACTGCATCAAACAACCTACAGAAGTCCTAACAAAGCATTAGGCCTACAAGGATGGTAAATTCTTAGATTTGCTCCAAGCTGCAATTTAAGGTAATTAAATACACTTATAGCCCATCCGGCCCTTAATAGTAGGAAATAGTCGAAAAGCTAGTGGGTGGGGGAGATTGTTGGGGAAGAGGACAGGTAGGGGAGCTTAAAGAATATGAAAGTCTGAATAGAAAGATATAATCCCTCACTTGCAGACAGAGCAGATCAATATACAGCATGTGTGACCCTCTGTGGTAGAAGAAGGTTAAGCAGAGAATAGAGAAGGAGTCGTAGAGGGAGGTAGCATATTGTCCTTTGATCAAGCACTCATAGCTTGTGTTTATACAGTTTTATGAGTTTAGATAAATATTTAGACATGAATTGATGTGTTCTGAAATGTGTAATAAAAAAAACAATACTTAAATGTGTAAAAGAACATAATTCAGAACGTTCTAAATATATTTAAATAGTTTATATAAGATCTTTTAATGAAGTTCTCTAGCACATTCATTACTATTTTGGTGTCTTGAAATTTGGCTTTTGCAGCAAGAAATGGCAGTAAATATCCTAAATTGGTATATATAGGGGTGGGGGGGGTGGCAGTGAATTCATTCCTGAAAAAAATGATTGTCATATTTGGAAAGAGCATAAAAAAAGGCACCAAGTGGTATGTTTACTGTATTTGTAAGTCAGTTGGCCAACTGCATTCAATGCTGGGCAGTTGGCTAATAGCCTACATCAATAAAAGAAATAAACATTTTTGGGGGTTTTTATTATTTTTCATGCTCATTTTTTTCTATAGTTGACTCATTATATGAAATAAGCCAATTTGAAAAAGAAAATGAGCAAACTTTTGTATAGGCTTATAGTCAGGGGCTAGCCTCCTATATCTGGCCTGATTAGAGATAGAAGGGGGGCAGTGCTCAGACACAATTGTCACAACTGTTTCAATCTATTTAGAAATAGCATTAAATAACATAATTCTTTTATACCAATCTTCTGCCCTATAGGTAAGACCCTAATTTCTGGTTTAGGCTAGTTTCAGAAAAGCTCCACTGGTTTATCTAAGTTTGCTTTAGAGGGATAAGGGGTGGATTTAGATATTTCAAAAAACCTTCCCTTGGAATCACTTAGGCTTTGAACCTAATCCTGAAAGTTACATTTGCCTAACTGAACTAACCTAGGCCTAGCTTACTTCAAAGATAGCAAAAAAAAAACACCTGACACTTTACCAGATTACAGAATAGATAATCAAATGATATTTTTGGTAAAGTACTCTGTAAGCAAATTAATCTAATGTTAAATTTTTCAATATAGTGATTATCAAGATAACTCAGAAATAGATGTACCTTTCTCATAACTCAGAAATAGACATACCTTCTCAGAATAGAATAATATTTTCATCAAAAATATAAATATACCATTTGGTTCTGTTAAAAATTTACTGTACCCCCCCCCTTCTAATGGTCATATATAGACCCTGAATTGCATAACAAACTCATCTAATAATTTATATAAATGATGGGAAATTATTTGCTTATAAACAACATAGGTTATACATCTGACCATTAAGGGTGGGGTAAAGTAAATTTGCAACAAAAATAAATGTTATATTCAGTTTTGGGATGAAATTTCTGATTCCAAAGGGATATCTAGGCTATTTCTTAGCTATCTCAATAAGGTAAAACTCTAGTTTAAAGGGCTTCTTGCTATCATGGAATGTAGTAGGTGAATAAAATTTTTGGGAGTGAATTCAGGGCTAAAAATGCACCCTGCAAAGGTATTGCCAAGGTATTTTGTCTACCCTTTTGTTATTTCTATAGACTACGTATCTAAATTCTGAAAAAAAAAACATACTACCCAAATTTAAAGTTTACATTCTCTTTTCATTGGCTTTAGTTTTTGAAAATGCAATTCCTGTAGTTTCAGTAGAATTATAAGCAGTATCGCGGGTTTTTTTCTGAATTACAGAAATAGATTTAGGAATTTTTAAAAACTTATAAATTGGGATTGGGCAAAGGTATGAGGTTGAAAACGCCAATCTTGTGCCTTAATTGAGAAAGAGCTCTATTTTGCAATGTTTTACTATTATAACACAAACATTTTTAAGGTCAGTACCCTCTGGAGGGAGATGGAGTGGAGGCAGGTGCTTTGAAATGTCTTCCCAGGAGGTCACTAAGGTTCTGGTTCAATTCCCAAAAGTTTTATGGTAAATATTTTGCAGTTCATATTATTGACTCTAGAATAAAGTAAAAATACCACTTTTATGCCTTTTTTATGCTTTTTATAGATATAATAATTGGTTTTCTTGCAAATTCAAATTTAAGCCCTTTTTGAACCCTTGAAAATGACCAAGAATTTCTAGTCTTTAGGTATAAAAAGTCTTAAAACATGGGTTTCAAACTTACCATTTGATTATATCCATATTTTTAAAGTTAAATAATCCACAAGCATTGATTTATCTCAATTAAGTTGGATAAAAAAAAATCAAAACAATTTCTCTATTATTCTATCTGCCATGGTTCTTCTGTCAGCTTTGATATTTTTTTACATATAGGTGAAACAGCAGTTTTTAAGTGGTCTAACAGAATAAGAAGACAACATGGAGGGTTTGTTTTGGATTTTTTTTATTCAACTTAATCTTGACAAATCAATGTTTATGAATTATACAAAATGGATTTATAATGAAATAGTAGCCTAAGTTTGAAAAAAATGCTATAGCCCATTTTTATACAAAAAAAATATAAAATGAAGTTATTATTTTTTCAAGGGTTGTAAAAGGGCTTAGAATTGAATTTGCAAGAAAAGTGATTATTGTATTCAAAAAGATCATAAGAAATGGCATTTAGTGGTATGTTCACTTTATTTGTAGGTCAATAATATGAACTGCAAAACATTTACCCAAAAAACTCTAATCCAATATTCTTAGATTTTACCTAGCCTACTTCCCCATGCCCTAATTTGGGCTGCAGATCCATTCCTCAAACTTCCATTCATCTAAACCAGAAACTTCCCAAGATGGCAGGAAATATACTACTGCTTTTGAAATTTACCAAGAATTTTCTCAAAAAGAAACTATGGGTGTTTTTTTACTCATCAATGTGCTAAGATCTTACATCTTTTGTCAGAAAACGCTTAAAAGTAAAATCTTTGAACAAAGATCTTAGGGTAAGACACCCAGTAGTTGGCCACCTGCCTATTCTTGGACAGAATCTTTGATAGGAATGAATCATCATCCTATTCCTGGTCAAAAGTCTCTAATTCCGGCCACCTGCGATGCATTAATCACTTTAAAAACTTTTTGACATTTAAACTACTCTAATTACTGTATTATACCACCTAGAAACTTAATTTTTGTACCAATAAATTTCTGAAGAATTTTTGAACAAGTAGGTTATTAATTCAAATAGTTTTGCTTGTACAGTGCTTCCTATTTTTAAATTTACTAAGAAGTGTCAAATCTTCTTATAGACAGACATATAGGAATCGCTCATGTATATAGTTATTATGCAATATTGCTTTGTTCCATTCATTGATTTCCTGTTATTGGCTTTTGTCAACCATCATGAGATGGGTTTTTGTCTGCTTGTTGCTAGGCCTATAGACAGAACTTGCTAATTCATGATTTGGCAATCAAAACATTAAATTGTAAAAGGTTTATTAATATAAGAAATTTTTTATTTAAATTTGATTTTCAGAGAAGATAATAATTCAGATTGGAATTATTGAGAAAAGTGATTATCCTTGTTATTCAATGTGGGCAGGTGCAGATCAAGGATTTTTTTGGGGGGGGAGGGCAAAATCAGTGGATTCTATAAAAAAAATTACAGGGCGCAATGTAGGTTGATCTGATAAACTTGCATCAGGAGTAAGTTTAATTAACACAAACTTGAGTTAATTAAGTAAATTATGCTCTTTAATGATCTTTTTTATGCTCTTTAAGAATATAGTAATCATTTTGGTTGGAAATGAATTTTAGCCCCCACCCCAATATATACCAATTCAGGGTATATATTTGCACATTAGGGGGTGGGGGTAATTTTATTTCTGATGTAAATGAGAGGTGAGTTTAAACTTCCCCCCCCCCCTAATGTGCAAATATATACCCTGAATTGGTATATATAGGGGTGGGGGCTAAAATTCATTTTCAACAAAAATGGGTAAATATATACCAAATCATATTATTGAGTTAGGAATAAAGTGAATACACCATTTGATGCCTTTTTTTATGCTGATTACAAATATAATAATCATTTCTATCGGAAATGAATTTCAGCCCCCCCTTTTGTGCAAACGTCTTTCATCATTCTGCTCTGACTGGCAGAATTCATTCCTGAAAAAAAATGATTGTCATATTTGGAAAAAGCATAAAAAAAGGCACCGAGTGGTATGTTTACTTTATTCGTAAGTCAATAATATGAATAACGAAAAATTTACCCTAAAATAACCTGCAAATTATGTAGCCTATAAATGTATCAGATGAACAATGCTTATTGATTATTAAGGTCCTTGCATTAGTCTAGCGAATTAGTAAGTAGCATAGGCTAAGTAAGCAATCGGATTTACAGCAGTTTAAGGTCCCTGTGTTGTGCAATTTTAAAAAAATTGCCTAAAATGAGACATCTAATGTTTGCAATATTAAAAAGAGACGACACTTTAATTAAAATTCAAATCATAGATTTATAACTTTGAATATAATTAAATACAATACAATTACGTCTATATAACTACTAAAATATTTCTATGGTTCAAATACCTGGCAACACGATAGAGGATTTTGAACTTACTCTAAAAAATTAAAAATTGAAGGAACTTCATTTCCTAATTTGTCTAGCGCTAAACTGCGGATAGACTTTGTGCAAAAAGAAGCAAATACCGAGTATGGTATAAAAACAAGTTTACCCTTAAACCATTGTAAAAATGGGATAAGTCTTAATTCGGTTCAAAAGTCAGCTATATCTCAATTCAGTGAAAAACAAGCTTAAGCCTGATTTGATGCAAACGACCTTAGTCTCGACTCAAAGTGAATACGAGCTAAGTTCTGAGTCAGTGCAAAGAGGTATAATTCTTAACTTGATTATTTGAAAAAAACTACGTTTTCTAAGGAGTTAAAGAGGCTGAGTCACAAGTTCGAACCTTAAAACATACAGGGATTAGGAAGTACAGTTGTGGGGGGGCTGCCGCCCCCCAAACCCCCCGCTTTTGCAGCCTCTTTTGTTAAGATTTTTATTTTGGGGGTCTACCGCCCCCCTCAACCCCCGCTTTTTCCCTTGCAAAGAAATGCTTTGCAACACGAACGAAGTCTGTTTGATTTTTTTACCGTAAGTACATCCTATTGCATCTCTTTGATTAGAAACAGTGCTGAGCCTGTTTGCCGGATTTTTTACAGGAGATTTTTCCCTTACCGATAACAAGCTATAATGTGATTAACTTATAAATTTTGAACAGAAAAAACAGGGAACAGAAGAAGGGCTCAGCATAAACAAGCAGTTTAGGTTCAGGTAGGTTCAGGTTCATCTATTTTTCCATCATACATAATCACACTGAATACATAACTATACCTGGCACAGAGACAAGTTTGTAGTTATAACTGTAACAGACTGAGTTGTCGTTGCCAAAATCTTTGAAGATTAAAAAAAAATGCCATTGAAACAGTTTCATTCGTGTTGGTACGACCAACTGATTGCAGGCTACAGGACTTAAAAATCTTAACAAAAGAGGCTGCAAAAGTGGGGGGTTTGGGGGCGGCAGTCCCCCAACAGTACCTCCTAATCCCTGTACTTTTTAAGGTTCGAACTTGTGACTCAGCCTCTTTAACTCTTTAGAAAACGTAGTTTTTTTCAAATAATTTCTGCACGTTTTTGTACAGTTTATTACTTATAATTGCTTGACTAACTGTTAGCTGATCGTGTCAGGAGTTAAAGTTGGGGGACTGCCACCCCCCACACCCCCCGCTTTTGAAGATTCTTTTTTAAGGCTTTTAATTCCTGAATACTCAAATCAAATGCACAGTAAGATTTTCTTTTTTCTACTTTTCTTCGAGCATGCGGGTATACGGCATGTTATCAAAGCAGTGGAGACTTACCTGTAAGCTGATGGCCGACTGTAATATTCTTCTGGAGACGCCTGTTGAGCCGAAGGATTTAATAGATTGGATTTAAAAAAGAAACTGAGTTTCTTTTTTAAACTTTAAATTTAAGAGATTCTACTTTAAATACAATGTATGAAAAATTAACTCTGACGGGAAATCGAACCCGGGTCTTCCGCTTGACAGACAGGAATAGTGACCACTGTGCCATCAGAGACTCTTGTTAATTTATTTTTAGTCTCTGCAATCTATTTTCGACGCAAGCAAATACAAAGTAAGATTTTCGTTTTTCGACAAAAAAAACTTCTGGGAAAGAGCTGGAATTTTTGGAAGCTAGCAGTCAGTCTTGTCAGGTTAAGAGGACTATTTTGATCTTATTTAATAATGAAATACTATGCTTTTAAGAATTTAAAAAATTAACATGGGCTCTTATAAGAAAACGAGGTTTTTCGTAAATGTAAATTCGGGGGATGATTTTTTCGGTCTGAAAATATCAAAAGGCCCTAACAGGTTGAATTCCGCTTTGAATGAGTTCTCATTCACCCGGATCCCTTGCCAACTTTGGCCTGTAGGCGTGTCAGATAAAACAAAAATAACGTGATATTTGGTTTTTGGAAAACAGTGAAGGAGTGATCGGATTGAGCTGAAATTATAAGGATAAGCTCCCAGGCCCTAGGAAAACTTATCCTCTTAATTTCAGCCCGATCGGACAACGTTAAAGGGGACTATGGTGGGAAAAGTTAACATGGGCTCTTATAGGAAAACGAGGTTTTTCGTAAATGTAAATTTGGGGGATAATTTTTTTGGTCTGAAAATCTCCCACTCCCTAACAGGTCGAATTCCGCTTCGAATGAGTCCTCAGTCACCCGGATCCATTGCCAACGGTGGCCTGTAGGCGTGGCTGATAAAAAAAATAACTTGATGAACATTAAGTGGCTATATTTGCTTTTTGGAAAACAGGGAAGGACTGATCGGATTGAGCTGAAATTTCGAATATAATTTCCCAGGCCCTAGGAAAGCTTATCCTCTAAATTTCAGCCCGATCGGACAACTTTAAAGGGGGGCTGTGGTGGGAGGGTCGAAACTTCCGGCCCACTTTCCCCCATGAAGATAAAGTCGGAGGGGGGTGAAATTTTGCATGTTTCTTAGTTTGAGCTTAGGCTACAAAATGCGATCACCGTCGTCTCTCTTCGACCACTAGGACCGGAAATCGCTAAACATTGTGGTGGGTCGCCTCTTTAAAGAGGCACAAGTGTGCCTCCTTGATCAAGAAACAATAAAAACGATCCAATTTCAAGCTGTACTCACCCAGTGCAAAAAAAGCAGTCCTGTCTCGGTGCAAAAACGAACCAAATCCAGACAAGGTACAAGAACAAGGTAAGTTTGGACTCGATACGAAAACAAGATATACTACTACTGCTACTACTAACAACTCACTGCAGGAGCAAGCCACCTGACGCCAACACACCTGCACACGCTCCTCCTCCATCCCAATCTATTTAAAGCCTCCCTCTTTACACCTTCCCTAGAGCTTCCCATTTCCCTTAAATCTTTCCTTACGACATCCTCCCACCCTATTTGAAGACGACCAGATTTTCGTTTGGCCCTAGACAATTGGCCAACAAGGACTATCTTTGGCAATTTGTCATCCTTCATCCGCAGAACATTTCCTAGTTATCTCAACCTTTCTTTTATTATAGCCCTAGAATGCGGCATTAAACCACATTTTTTGTACAACTTACTGGTTGAGATATGGTCAGTTAGTCCGGTACCCAAAACGATCAGTAGGCAATTTCTCTGTAAAACATCCAGCAAATCCTCATCCGTCTTTTGAAGTGCCCACGCTTCAGAACCATACTTGACCATTGTTATCACTGTAGCTTCCAATATTCAGTCTTTCTGCTTTCAAGTCACGAGCAAAGGAGTTCTTTTCTTGCCTGGAGTGAATTTGGTGAGTAGCGTACTCCAGATTGTCTTTGTTTTCAAGGCATTGTTTTTCGTTTTTGTTGTTTCTTATTTGGTCTTCTTTAATCAAATTTCTATTGTTTGGGTAGTTTAGTGTAAGTGTATTGAGTAACTGTAGTTGGCTGACCCCGCTTGACCTTCCAATCTTGATTGCCTTTCTCTGGCAAGTGAAATATGAACAGTGTTTGTTTTAGCGAAAAAATGTATCCCTCTCCCTTTCTCTCTATACAATCTATTGGCTAACTGAAAATTTCGAATGAAACAACCTTTTTTGTTTTCAATAAAGCACAAATGTGCCATCTATTAGAAATTGAAAAGACAAAAGTGAAGACTTATGTTTTATAAGATTGTAGAAACACTTAAAAATTATGTTTTGTTTTCAATGTTACTTCAACTGTTTTCATATTAAAATTGGAGATACCTGGTTTTATCAATTTTCTATTGAAGATCACCATAGAGATGAACTAAACATTCAAATAGTATCATGGAGGATATCACGGGCGAAATCTCATCAATGAGCCGATGTCTGTAAACCTACAGGACTTTTTCCCTACCAATTTACCACAACGTTGGATTCGTATCGACCGTCTCAATTATAGAATTTCGAGAAAGTAATTTCAAAATTAATTATTTGTATGCGTCTGAAAAGGCTTTAATGAAATCCATACTGTGAAGCCATTTATGGTGCACTTTTCCGAGGAAACCATTCAATGAATTAAATGAATGTCAAAAACAGGTAAAATAAGGGATTGTTCGAAAAATCATCTTTTGGAACTTGGTGGCTCCAAGTAAGGTAACGCTGTTGTATCGTCACTGGTTTACTAAGCTGTTGTCAAAGGACGTATCAGCAGGGCATGTTCAACTACGCTGTGATTGTCTCTGATCTACACTCCCTTACTGATTCTCCCTTTGAGAGCAGCTTAGTAAACAGTTTGTGCCAATTTTTTCAAACGCGTGAAAATCTCAGACTAAACGTTTTGGCATGACAGTGACCATGCGGTATTTCCAAAGCCAGATCAACTCTACATTATTATTTTTTGGGGAAATATACTTTCTTTTAGAATTCGAAAGGCTATCCCAAATGTTCTTAAGAAAATTCTTCTTCACACTCAAGAATATGAAGAAACCTCAAAAACTATAGAAATTTCTTCTGCCTGATGATTCAGATGATTCATTCTGCCTGATGAATTCAAAACCAGCAATTATCTTTCAAGCGCTGCGTATAAGCCCTTTCGGCAAGCGAAGGACAATTCACCGGCATGGCCCATTCGGAGAAAAAAAAAAACAAGAAGAAAAACAATAATTTAATTCATCAACGAACAAAATAAAAGAAGATATTAGAAAGGACAAATTTCGAAACTTCAACAATTTATAACTTTACTAATCAGCCAAAAGTAAGCAGAAATCATAGCCTACACCCTGAATTAGAGAAATTTCATAGCCATAGAACAAAACCTCTACAACTTCTATAAGCAAGTGAATATATTTACAACACAGCCATTAAGATGTTGAAAGTTATTATAGAAACGTCAAAAGCAGGGTTTCTCAAACAGGTTCCCTGAAACCCAAGAGCTCTTTGAAAACAATGAAAATATAAACGAAAATTGTATATTACTCAAGTGTCATTGCATTCTTTTTAAGGGTTCTAAATGGGCAAAATGGTTGTGAAGCACTGATCTATAGGAACAAGTAGTTGAACTGTTACTGTTACAAGGATGTAAATAATTAATAGAAGAACTAAAAAAAAGATGTTTTTTACTCATATTAAATAAAGAAAACAGTGGCACCAATGGGGGAAGACTTTACCCTCCACCGCCCTTAGACTGCGAAAATTTCCCTTTTTTGGCGTTTTCGTTGAAAATAGCCTTTTTTTGGCATTTCCATTGACAGAAATTAATAAAAAATTACCCTTCCCCTAGATTTTGAAAATTACACTTTGACGATCCCGCAAAAACCCCATGAATTGTCGACACTGGACAAGACAATTGATAAATATACACATGCTTTGGTTGCTATTATTTGAAAAATAAATTTGTTCTTATAAGACTTTTTTACTATAGTTTTTTTTTTATTTTAATATCTATTATTTTCAGTAGTTTATAGACAGTAAAAAAAGGTACTTGTTTAGTATCCAGTAAACACGCGATAAGTGAAGTTTCGTTAATGCTAATGAAATAAAATAAAATATGGTGAAAATATAATACTTTATGAACAAATTTGTGCTATATATCTGCACATTAGGGGGGGGGGGGTAAAGCATAGCATATATTAAATACATAACCTAACCTAGGTACCTTTATTTGCCCCTTCAACCCCAAAAAACTAAATTTTTAATCTTTTCCACGGAGTGAGTAATACCTCAATAGCCAGCAGAAACCTGTCTTTCACACAGTATCTTTGAGATTTCGATATGGTCTTTCTCGTCTGTTTACTGGATTCTAAACAAGTACCAAAAAAACTTCATAGCTGGCTTGATTTAACATGTCTCATTACTTAATTTTTAATAACCCCTTCTTTCTTTAGCCCTTTTACTGTTATGATTTTACTAAACTGATTTTTCGTTTCACATTTAGAACTTGGAAAGAGATCCTTTTAGAGAGACTTTTAGAGAGGACAAAAAGATCTCAGGGGGGGAAATGACTTCATATTTGAAGTCTGATACTTCAAATACGTAGCTTCAGACCCAAATACAGTTTTCAACAGGATCCTCGGTAGGAACAGGAGGGGGGGGGAATATCCAAATCATCTGTGCACGAGTTTGCCTTTTCAGAATTAATTTCCTTCAATTGTCTTCATTCAAACGCTAGACTGTTTGCTCCTTTTTTATATATATCTCATCAATAGAGCTTATCTGATTTCTGCTTAAAAAGACAAAATATTTTTATCTATCACAACCTATTGAGTGAAATACAATATGTGAAGAATAAAATTATCCCATTCCAAAACAAAAGATAAAAACACAGCACCATTTATTACAGTTGAATTAATGCGTTTAGTGGACAATTGCTTTGAACTAGTAGTATTAGAGTCATAAAAAAAACAGAACACTGAAAAACAACGGAATATTATATCTTTATACTGTTTCTTTGCACTACTGAATAAATAAGGCCTATATATGGGCAATTTGTTAACATACTGTACGTATCATACGTTTAATAGGGTAAGATATGGTAAACCTCACATCAAGCTAAAAGATAGAAATTACGATTTCATGTTCTTTTTTATGCTGGTGGTACACATATAAGATAACATACGCAAATCATTATAGCTATAAAACATCTAGAGACAACAATGGTTTATATTCTGATACGCATACAGTATCTATTATTTGCATACATAAAAGGATCAATCTTCAATCAAGCTATACAAGTTTAGTTTTGTGTTTTGTATATTGACTGGTAGAAGATTTTTCAAGATTCTCAAAAGAAGAAGAGCATCCTATCGAAATTGGGAAATTTAAGACAGTGTGCGCCTTATCCCGCAACACATTCTTAGCCACTTTTTAAAAAAGATCTTTCTCATTATAGAAACCCAGCCCACCGACCATCACAAAATAAATTTTGGGGGACCGGAGGACAGACTGGGTAAAGATAGGAGCTCACACAAGTGAAACTATAATTGAAATTGCAATTATTGTCCCAGAATTCTTGGCCTGAGACTCGATAACATATGGCAAAGAGTATTCTATCACCAGTCTTCATCTGTGGAATAGGAATAGAAAATTCAAATTTATCAGTAAGGCCATCACAAGAATTCGGAACGTACTCAGCAACATTGTCCCGGAAGGTTTTCCATTCGTTAGTTGTATATCTTACAACAACACTTTTATAATATCCCTTATTTAAAACACGGATAATACCTTTGATCAAGAAGGATTTTTCGATCACAGCCGTTTCCAAGCAAACATGTCTATTCTTGACTTTCTCAATGAAATCTGGTAACGCTCCAGGAGTAGCAAAATTGGCATTTAATTTCTGAGGTTCATCTCCCACTTTCACATTATCAACATTCAAATCTTCTTCGGAGGCATCTAATTTTACATCCAAGTCTTGAAAAGCCGACTTGGGTATATTAGGTATTCCATCTAGAAAATGTCTGACGTCAGCTAAATCTAAGCCCATTGCATCTGCAAAACGCACAATTTTTTTCTGACCAGGAGTACCAGGAGGAGTTTTCCAAGTTCGCAGAGATGAGCTTCTTTTCATTCTCTGTTTTTCCTCGTCATCACTCGAATCAGAAAAATTTGAGTTTTGGTCATCATCTGCAGCTATACCACTATCATTACAAGATCCGCCAGCATCAGGATGATCACTTAATTTCAACATTGCATCACGATTTACGTGTAAGTTTTCACTCCTTTGTTCGGATTTAGTCAGATCAGCATTGTTAATATCATTTATCACACTTGGAAGGTTTTCCAATTTAAGATTATTTAGTTCTTGCAATTCAGACGAAAGTTCTGTGTCAGGCTCACTATTGTCAGAAGGACACTGTGCCTCTTCTGATGCATGAAGAAAAGAGGAAAAATCCTCCTTTGTAGATATATCAGTAAGAAAGTTTATTTGCCTGTCAAAAACAAAATCGGGCTCGTCAGTCGTAATATTTTCCGAGAGGATGCAACTTCTTTGTGGATCCATATCTTTATTATCATCTGGTATTTGTTCAGGAATAGAAAAATGTGGAGAGGTCGATAGACTTTCATCTTCGCAAATCAATGTCGGTTCGTCATCACTTTCCTGAAGTGTATCGGAATCCATGCTTTGTCCCGAGTCTGAATTCACAGAAGAATGTGGTGGCAATGTATCCTCGTTTACTACAACATCACTGTTTAATGAGTCGCTGTCCTCCTATAAAATAAAAAAAATATTCAAATTTCAAAGATATCAGGCTCTCATAATTAGAAATCAAAAATTATAATGCCAATTTCCTCAGAACGATTCAAAAGTCCCAAAAAACAAAAACAGCTTAAAGGACAAGGGCCCTAAGCTTTGAAAATGACAAATTCTTCAGGAATATATTTAGTTGAAAAGGTGGGTATATTGTAGCTTGTTAAAACCGAGAGCTGCCCCCCCCCTAGAAAATTCCCTCGGATAGTTCCCCCCATGGAAAATTCCCCCGCACGTAAAATTGAGCAGCCCCAGAAAAAGTGCAAAATAGGTACCTCAAAACGTCGATAAGATGTTTTAAGGGGTAACAGAAGGACCAGATATCAAAAACAGTTTTAGGGCAGGGGCTGGTTGGTCTCAAATCACTTTCAACTTATAAAAAAAAGGAATAGGACTCAATTTCCGATCGAATGAGCATCCTCTGAAATTTCTACGACCAAATTGAGAGGTTCGAGACGAGGAAGGGGCTGCCCCACTCCTATATGAAATAAGTCCTGCTCATTTTGGGGTTTAATGCTATTCTTTACTTTCATAACAATAGCGTAGACCAGAAGTGCTCCCAAAAATCAAGAGGGATTAAATATCCACCCTCCCTCGCCCCTTCATTATAACTAATTCTGTATTTACCTGAAAGCTCAATGAGAGTTAGGGTTTTTTGGCATTAAAATGTACCCTTTGAGATATCTGCCCCCCCCCCTGGCTACTACAAAACAATCAGAGAACCATATAAGTAGAGGTTTAAAGCTCTCATCTACAAATGTTTAGAATTATTCCCTTTTCACAACCAACAAGGCTAAAACGTGTTTTGATTATGTTTGTGATTCCTCTCAGCATTTCCTTAAGGTTTCACCTTAAAACTATAAACTTTTTTGGAGATCCAAGATCAAACAGGCCTTCTTTTCTTAATAAAAACCTTATATGTTAACAATGAGCAACCTGCATAATTAATAACCCTTGCACCGAATGCTACGAGAGGGGCGGGGGCGTCAACCCTGGATGCATAAGTTATTTGGCCTTTGAACAATTTTGAATAAAATGGCCATCTAAAATTTTTGATCGGATGCATTTGAGAATGGGCGTGGGGGTGGTAGCTGCCCTCTGATCATTTTTGAATCTTAAAAAGGGCACTGGAACTTTCGATTTTCAATTGGATGAGTCCCCTCCAAAGTTTATACGACCACCCTTCCAATAAAAACCTTACATGTTAACAATGGGCAACTTACATAACTTACAGCCCTTGCCCCAGGGGCTTGAAGGGGATTGTCAGTTCCAGAGGTATGTGACCATTTTATTCTTTAAACAAAATGGCTATCTCAAAATTTTGATCGGATGCATTAGGGGGAAAATGGCTTGGGAAGGGGGGGGGGGCTGGTTGCCCTCCAATCACTTTTCTTAGCTACATTGCTGGTTGTTCTCTTTTCCTTTCCTTTGCATGCATGTATATGCCAATATTTAGCATAACATTTGGTTAGTAACAATTCTTCCTCATTAAATAGACTTATAATCTGACCTTTAATGGCAGGAAATATTCAAGAAGGAAGTGGAGATAGGGAGAGAGATTTCATGGATTATGAAGTTTCAAGTAGGAAAATATAGTCTCTCTTTATATGCCTGCTCGAAGAGCACAGGGATATAGGCTACAGAAGATATGACCCTCTGTGGCAGAAAAAAAGCCTAGCAGGGGATGGAAGGAGGGAGTAAATACTGTGCTTCAATTAAACACCTATAGCATGCACTTGCATAGTTTAAATAATATACATAAATTATCATTATGGTTTTATGTGTATGGAAATATGCAAATAACTTTTTAAAAATTTTACAATAGTCAAATATTTTTCAATAGTTTAAATGTCTAAGATGACGTGTTTAAAAAAATTAGAGGTTCTCTTGTGCGGTGGTTAATATTCTGTCTTTCAAGTAGTAGATTTCCAATTCAAGCCTGGTTGAAATTGATGGTTTGCAAACATTTTGCTTTTGCAGCATGAAATGACATGGAAAGGTCAACAGGGATAAGGAGGAGTGTCTTAAAGGGGGAGGGGTCCTTTACGTAACAGCGATTAAATGATTCTAGAGAAATACTGTAACATTATATTTGTAAAAGAAGTAAAATTTGCAAATCTCATTAAGCTTGAGACCAAGAGCATCATAGAGTAGTTGAACTTGGTTTAAATGGAATGGACATGATTGTGATCAGAAGCGTTTCTACCATATGCATTATTTCAGGGTAGCTTGCCACTGTAAAGCTGATAGCCTTTCTGGACCAGAGCATTATTTTGCAGCTGAAACTTGCATATTTCTTTCTCTCTTCTTTTGCTGTTGTAAAATTAAATTGCTAATTTGATATTATAATTTAAAATTTTTTGCCAATAAAGAAGCCAATAAAGGTTTTTTGCCAATATTAAATAATACAATATAAAAGTGAATCATGCGGCCGAACCGTCCAACGGATTAACACTTGGGGATAGACTGCGTTTAGTTTGATTCGAGGTTTAAGAATATTTCAATTAATACAAGTATTTAAGCAATTTACAATTGGTAAACAATTTCTTTCATTTTTAGAAAGGTATTTGGAGATAAATGATATTTGGAGATGTAAAATGCTCTTTATTATGTATTTTACTAGCCAACTGCGAAGAAAGTCTAAGAAATCTCAGTTTAATTTCCAATAAAGTACGCTTGTTTCTTTTTTTACTTATTATTCAGTCTATACCATAATTAATAAGAACTTGGTAAGAAAAACCATCAGCTACCAAATCTGATATGTTATATACATGATTCACAGATTTTAAGTTGCCTTCTACAAGGGGATGTCTACCTTCTAGACAATAAGTCAATTAACTTTTCAGTTCCTTAAGCGACAAAAGCAACAAAATCTATTAGTTTCATATGTTAGCTTGCAATGTTTGAAATTAATAACAATTTTGGTCAAACCTTACATCAATGATCTTTCCCTGTTTTAGAACGCTTTAGAATGAATGAAGCCATCATAAATGGATCCGTAACCCAAATCAGGCTCTTAAAAAATACTTTCACCATTTGTACCCCCCCCTCCCCTCTGTCCTGTGTACTAACTTTCAATGAACTGGGAAACATCTCATTTCAAGTAAATTAAAGCTTCAAAAATGGATATTTCGACTCAATAAAGCTTTAAAAGTAATGAAGGGAGGATATAAGAGCTTGGAAATACTTCCCTAGGCACTATTTCTATTTCTCTTGGCTCTATTTCTAGACTCTATATTCTATTCTCTTGGTATTTTGAGATGAAAGATAGCAAGCCACTGGTCCAGAAAATCACCAAGGCCTTTGCCAAGCCTTCTCGAACAGAAATTATAAGAACAAATACTAGGATATACAATGATGGCAAATTTTAAGAATCTTGCCGGAAATTAGAATATCTACAAGCTTGATAAATGTGTATACAGATGCCACCCTGTCTTAGAGCTAGATTACGAGAAATCTCTGTTCAAGCCCAACTGCACAGGAAAGTAGCATACTAACCCTTCGAGTTTTTTAATTCTTATTTTTTTTTCTAAGGATTCCTATGCCCATCTTATCTTGTAATAATGTGATTTAATATTAACCGAAAAGCGTCTCTGAGCTTAAATTAACCTGATCACCAAATACCCCACGTTCATTTAACCTAAAATAAGTAAAGTGCCATTAATGGGTTAACTAAAATTAATATCCTACTTCATCACTATCATGAGTGATTCCGATATATTGGAAATAAAGATTTAGATTTCAGAGCAATTAATGAGCAGAAACTTTGATTCTCTTTATGAGAAGCTACTTTTTATGTTTTATGCGTAAAATTTGTCCTTGGTCACTAAGATTAGTTATAAAAGCTGGTAAACAGTGATGATGGTGAGGAAAGGGCAGTCGGTAGGACTGAATCCTGAAAGGGCAGCCGATACAATAATAGTTCCTTAGAAAGCAACGCTTGTCAAGAAATATGACGAATAATTAGAAGGAAAAAAAAAGAAACTTACTAAAAAAAATAAACAAATGAGAAAATAGACGCTTGATGAAGGAAAGCTTTGCATATAGTTAGCCAAAAGTATTCGTTTGATCTTTACCGAACAGAACAGGACGATAGCGGACCTTGAACTTTCTCTAAAACTAAGAAGAGAGGAAACTTTACCAATTGGAAAACAATGATACAAGTAAACAAGACACACTAGAAGAAGCTTTACGGCGAAAGGCAGGATGGTATGCAAAGCAATAGTTTTTGCTAATTATATCAACTAGATTTGGTGATAAGTATAGGCAAGATGTTCAAGGATAAAGCAACGCCCAGGCAACTCCTTGACACAAGATCTAATAAAACAACATAATGCAGCAAAAAAGCGTTGCACACTCTCACCAAAGGTCGCATCTGCACTTTAGATAGCTTTACAAACAATCAAACATAAGTTTTATTTAGCTGTTTATGTGAACTTTTCGGATTAAAATATGAAAAAATCTATAAAAGCAGCAACATGTATCTGAATACGTGGCTTCATTTTTATATACACAAGGGCCATCCAGAAAATCACTCGAAACGAAGAAATAAGTGTGGAGTTTTGAAGTCTGAAACCTACTTTTCACTTATGTATACAATTCCATACTGCGGCCGAAGTACTGTTGGTCATTTCTGCACGTATGGCAGCAAATAATTGTCTGTCGATACAACATCTACTCTGCCTGGTTGATGTTCAAACGCATCCCGTCTTAAATCATCCAAGAGCCGTCTAATGCCAACGGCGTGTGAGTTGCCACGACGGAATACATCTTTAGGGAGTCAGAATTCCTTCACAGCATGTTGTCAGTCCTTTTTCTAACTTTTGTAACGTTTCATGTTGCCTTTTGGAGACTATTGAAGACTTTTATTTAAGAAAATCCGTCGAAGTCCGCACTGCCAGTCCTTCAATAGGGTCAACATTTTCCTTTTCATATGATTTTTTATTTTATATTTTGAAAAATTCACAGAATATAAAATATTTGAAATAGAAACTATCACTTCTCCAGCTGTGCGCGTAAACAGCAGGGAAACACTGAAATAGAAATTGATTATGGTCACGGCACTAGCTGCACCCTCAACCATAAGTGTAGAGTACAGAGGACCATGGGGCCAAGGTACCCCAAGAAGTTTCAAATTCTGCCCTGTAACGTTCAGATCATTAGCACAAGCAGACTTCACAGTTATCTTCTCAGTCTTAAGACTGATTCTTTCGACCTATCATGCAAATCAGTTTCTTTTTCTTCCTGGCGAGCAGAAAAAGAGCCTGTCGATTTTGGGAGTTAAAGCCATAATTAGGCTTCAAATTTAATCTTGATTTGGCATGAGCCCCCTTTTCCTGGAAAGTAAACGAAAGAGAAAATGAAGGGTAGGATCCACTGGCGAAACCATCAGTGCTCAGTGATTATTTTGAACTTGAACGGACTGTGAGTGAAAGAAACAGAGGTGAAAAACTTAACAATAAAACATTAGAGCACCATTTTTCTGCTAAGAATTCTAAAGACAAAACCAAGTTTACAGAGAGGAACTCACATGTTGGTACCGAAATAGAACAGGTAAACAAACAACGAGTATTTGTAGTTTAGGGGTAAGATTTGACCTAGAGATATAAATGAGAAAGAAGATGACCATGGCGGCTCAAGTAGTATCAATGTGTCCAGTCTGGCTAATACAGTCAGTGTCAGTGATGTTAGTAGTAATAGTAGGCCTACCACAAAGGACAAAACATTATAAGCTACCTGGACTAGAAAGTACCAGTAGTTACGACTCACAACTACAAAAAACCAAGCTGTGTCTAGAGTCTGCAGAGAAGTAGTGAATATGAAAATGTCCTTTCCAAAGACTTTCTTGCGATAAAGACTCCTCTGATACTTCGTAACGAAAGGTTCAGCAACAGAAAAAAGGCGGTCGATTACTTTAAGTCGCAAGAAGCTTCGGCATTTCACAAAGCAGCTATCGCAACCACAGACTCTTTGCACCGCGGTAATGGCGTGAGTGAGCTTCTTGACGGGTTCGAATTATTGCGGGAAATGGACCAATTGTCCATTTTTACAATTTTTGAGCAAGCTAATTAGCGTAGAAGCGTAAAAAAATTATGATACTCGTGAATGGTCCTTTAACCCAGTGCAAAACCATTTTTGTCCTCAACACGTTAGATGTTGACAAGAGAAATGTGAGAACTGCTTGGATATACGTTTTTCAAAAAAGGTTTGAATCATACCGGACGTTACCCTAGATTCAGCGTGCTTAGCCAGAGTGGAGTAAGATATCAATAAATTAAAACGAACAGAAATATGAAAAAGGTTGCGTCCTCATCAAGACCGCGCTCTTTACGCTAAAGTTTTTTTTTATATATATAACTCTCATGTTAATTTTTACTCGTTTTGAGTTTGAATCGGTTCTTTATTGTATTTTCTGTTCGTTTTGGGTTTAGTTCATTTAATGATGGTGAATTGTGGTAGTTTTACACTTGGAAAATTATTTTAATTTATTTCTACTCATTTTTGGCTTAATGAGGCTCTTTACTATTCTTTAACAAACTTGTTTTGTGGAATTTTTTTAATTAATTTATGCTCATTTTTATTGAGTCATTTTCATAGAAAAAAAAATTCCATATCTTTTTGTTTGTTTGTCTATTAGACTCCATAGTTTTTACTTTGAATATAGTTTTTATTTGACTTTTCTGCTAATTTTTGGTTTAATGAGGCTCTTTACTTTTCTTAAAAAAACTTATTCCGTATGTTTCCCATTAACAAATACTATCTGTAAGTAATTAAAAAAAAACAGTTTTTCAACTGAAAGTAAGGAGCAACATAAAACCTTAAAACGAACAGAAATTATTAAGTATATGAAAGGGGTTCCCTCCTCCTCAAGACCTCGTTATTTACGCTAAAGTTTTTTTTTACAGAATTTTAAAACAAAGCTTATTATTCTAATTAAACGGCCATTGTGTTTCAGGAATTGTTCTTAAAGAATTAGGACAAAAAGTCAAAACTTTAGCATAAAGAACAAGGTCTTTTTTCTTAATTTACTTTCTGATCCTTTTTAAATAATATCGGGAAATCCGGCTCTTTCTCCATCAAAAATTCCGGTACTTGTGTATTATACGCCACTCACTCAAGTTTACGATGCGTAAAACTCGAGAACAAACCGGTTTCTTCGTTACTTTAGAAACAAATTTGGGCTATATATTTCCACATTAGGGGGGGGGGGTAAAGTATAGCGGGTCTGCATGCAAATGTGTTAGGTACAATTATTCTGCATATTGTAATGTAAGAATTGTTTTCTAACTTCAAACTGTCCAAATACTTTCCAAACCATACTGTCCAAACCAGGCTAAGGAAGCAAAGCTATCCCATTATAAAAACAGATATATACAACAAAAACAAGCCTTTATCCGTTTGGTGCTGTAGAAACATCATAAGTTCTGTTTTGAAAGAAGAACCTCAATAAACAAGAGACTGACATTTTTGGTAGCTTTTTACATTTAGTAGCTGATCCATTTTTTTTTATTTTCTGAAGTTGTTTTTTTAAGCAAAGTAATGTAACCTAGTTTGGTATGACAAGTTTACAGGTATATGCTATAACAGGCAGGGGGCTGTCAATGAGTATCAACTCGCTTTCAATCACCATAAATGGAAATATTCCTTATTGACAAGAAATTCATGGTCCTATGGAAAAAATAAATGTTTGAAATGAGCAATACAAGGTCGCAGATCATCTGGTACCCCAATTTTTTTTTTTACAATTTTTGGTGTCATGTGGGGGTAGCTATCAATTGCAGTTCAATTATGAAGAATCAGAAAAAGAGGGCGGAAGGCTGTGGAAACAGGAGGAAGCAGAGAAGCTATATGAAAATAACATGAAAATTTCTCTTATCTGGATAACTAACCAAGTTTTCGGTAAAGGTGCAGAAAAGGGCAGGAAAACGGACTCCTGATAAAAACATCTTATTTGTTGAGTATATACTACTCAGACTATTGGGCTCTAAACGTGCAGAGAACTGTCCAGTGGAAGCAGGATATAAACAATTAATTTCTTACTGAATGTCCTGGTTTAATTGAGCATTACATTTGACTGCAGGGGTCCCTAATCTGCACTTTTACGAGGTTTTCTTCAAACTATTAGTAGTGTTAAAAGAATTTTGGACCCTCTAGGTCAATCTAGACTTCTAGGTCAATTTAATTGTTGTTGTCGTCTCCTAGACTGCTAGAAGGCTCAATCCAGCATAGGCAAACATTCAAACATAATACGCTTCCGAATCGACTATCCAGACAATCAACCTTCTGGAAAAATATGACGAAAAATTACTTCAGTCTTATTCCTTTTTCAGGACGAAAGAGGATTTTCTAGGGCCGGAACTGTAGAAATTCCTTAAAAAATTCTGAAGACTGGTAAAAATCCCTAAGAATCACAAAATTCCTAAATGAAAAAGTTTGCCTCCAAAACATCTAAAAAATCCCCATTTTAGGGGGAAATCCCTAGAATGGAAACACTGAAACAGACCCTCTCTCGGTAGTCATACAAAAATAACAGCTGGAATTCCTTGAACGCACACTATGACGATCGATCGGCACTATATCCCACGATGGGATATCGTGGACATCACCCACGTGAGAAATCGGAATGGAAGCCCCTTCCTACTTGAAAACGGGGACTTAGGGCCAAGTGAAAGAATCTCTGGCAGACCTTCAAAAATGATCTGGATCCTTGGGTAGCTTCCATTGACAAGGGTGTTTTTAGGATAAGGATTGGCTGTAGATTGAAGAAGAGCCTACCACTGG
The DNA here is from genome assembly GCF_049724085.1 of Artemia sp. Qi Xiang Cuo. Taxonomy (NCBI): domain Eukaryota; kingdom Metazoa; phylum Arthropoda; class Branchiopoda; order Anostraca; family Artemiidae; genus Artemia; species Artemia sp. Qi Xiang Cuo. The sequence goes on from NC_142805.1 coordinate 41,091,570, forward strand.
CAGATCATAGTCGACAACATCAACCATCCCCCCGTACTTTGGTGTCAGGTAGAAAGGATCTTCATCTGGTTCCCGCTGAAAAAATGAAGCGAGTATATAGAGATTGGGCCGTGGAGTATGTCGTGGAATATATCGTGGAAATAGTTCAATTCAGCTAAAAGTATCTTTGCCTCAGCTAATACTATTGTGAAATACAGTTGTATCATTTAGGCCCCCAGCCTTGAACTTTGACCACAAAAGAAGTTTGCTTCTACAGAATTTAGTTTTTAGAAAAGAAGATTAGAATAAGAAAATTTAACAACCAAATTTCCATATCGACAAAGGGAAGTTGTAACTATAAAAATCCTTGATTTGTCATAATAAAAGTGGTTAACTACCAACAATCAAACAGTTCGTGGTAATAAACTGTAAGTAAAGAGCAATTTAGCGCAATAGTAACCGAAACTTTAAGGAGGAAATTCTGATAACAATTATCACATCCAAAGAATTGGCTTTTTATGCTGATTCCAAATATACAAAATTGATTAAGTTTAGTGTTACCCATCAAAAGCTGCAAGCCTGAGAAAATTTGCCTGATTTTCAAAAAGGGAGAAATGACCACAAAAGCGATCTTAATGAAAATCACACCTTCACATTCAACATATCAGAAAACACAACTGCAGAAGTCCAATCTGCTATCTACAAAAACGTGGAATTTTGTATTTTTTGTCAGAAGAGAAGTAAGTGTTTATTTTGTTCTTTTATTTTCCGGGGGTGATAGTATCAAACCAATAGTTTTAGATGATCAGGTCCCTCCCGCGTCTCTTTTCTCCAAGACATACGATCGAAATTTTAAGATAATATTTTGGTTCAGCATAGTTATAAGGTCCAATAATTATACCTCTGGGGATGGCATGACCCCCTTTCGGCCCCTGGGGAAAGGGCTATAAGTTATGCAAATTGCCCATTGTTTGCATACAATAATTATTATTGGGAAAAATATGGAAATTGTTCGGGGGGAACTTTCCGAGGGGGGATTTTCCAGGTGAATAATTTTCCTTGTGGAAGAAAGTTTCCGGGGGATATTTTCCGTCGGAACTTTACACAGAAGGAGAGGCATTTCCTGGAATAATTTGAAGTATTGTCTGAAATTAAATTTTAAAAAAGAATTTTTTACAACTGAAAGCAAGGAGCAACATTAAAATTTAAAACAAATAGAAATTATTCCATGAATGAGGGGGACTGTCCCTTCCTCGTCCCACGCTCTTTATGCAAAAATTTGACTTTTTCTCCCAATTCTTTATAAACGACTTTTGAAACCCAAGGACCGTTGAATTTTTAAAAAGCTTTAAGACTTTATTGTAAAGAGCTAGGGACGAGGAAGTGCCAGCCTCCCCCGTGGAGAATTTCCCCTGGAAAACCTCCTGGAAACTCTTCTCCCCGCGGTAATTTTTTCTCAGGGAATGTGGGGGGTCATGTTACCTTTCAACTATGCCTAATCAAATGGCTATCTCAAAATTTTGATCAGATGTCTGTGAGGAAAACAGGGGCGTGTGAGGTGGGTTAGTTGCCTCCAAATCTGTTTGGTCACTTAAAAAGGCCACTTGACCTTTTGACTTCTGATCAAATAATCCCCTCTCAATCTTCTAGGATCACTGGCTCGATACGATCACCCCTGGGAAAAAGTAAAATAAATTAAAATCACAACGCTCACATGATCTTTCTTCTGGTAAAAAATGCAAGATTCCACATTTTGGTACATAGGAGCTTGAAACCTCTATAGTAGGGATCTCTGATATGCTGAATCTGTGCTCAGTGCTGAATCTGGTGTGATTTTCATAAAGATCAACTTGACATTTTAGGGGTGTGCTACTCTCCCTTTTCAAAAATGAGGCCTTTTTCAAGGCCCTCCCTTTTCAAACATTTTCTCAGCTATGTAGCTTTTGATGGGTAACATTAAACATACATATTTGGAATCAGCATAAAAAGCTAATTGTTTTGATGCATGATTGGAAGTAAACAAATTTGACCCATGCCACCTCCAACCTTTCCTACTTCTTCACTTCTAACTTTTACTGAAAATTTAGACATGTGCAGCTTGCACCTTGTTTAGACTTGAATCATTTAGGACTCTCAATCTAAGTGCAAAAACAAGCTAAGTCTAAGCTGCACAGTGATTTGGGGCAAAAGAGCTAAATTTTCTTGAAACATACAGGCAAAAAAACTAACTGCCGAGACAAAAAAGGGATTTACCATACTTGGAATATTTCGGAATAGCCCAGACATATTTTTTTTTTTACATTGAACTAATCACTCTTACTTACTTATTTGGGATACTATATGAGGATAAAACCTCCACTAAGATTTTTCATTAGCTGATTGTCCTATAATCTCTAAAGCTGATTACTAAAGGGTTCTAATAATTCATAAAGTTCTCAACTATTAATCTAAGGGTGAAAAGCTGGTCTTCACATCCTCTCCCTTTCCTCAAATCACCTCTCACATGACTATCAGTACCACCTCTTTGTCTAATAACTATCATCATGCTACGTGGGGTTTGCTTCGTACCGAATTCACGCTAATGGCCCTATAATTAATACATTCCTTCTGAATTGCATTTCTTTTAAATTGGTTACGGTAGTTTTCCTAAAACCCCTTAGGGAAACATTGGTTTCCTATAAAAACTCGTATTCATAATTTTAATTAATTTATCCCTAACCTCGTTACCACCATATTTCCGAAGCTCATTTATCATATTACCAGTAGCTATTGCCTTATTCTTTTTAATCCTTCCAGTACCATCTATAACTCCTGCTTACCAAATTAATCTTCCTTCACTTCGAAATTATCAAATATTCTGAAATCATCAAACATTTCTCTCACTATTTTCATTATCATTTCCTAAATTCTGTAAAGGTTCAAAACGTTTTTCCCATTCCTTCTTAATATCCCTTCATTACTAATTTAGGATCCGTTCCATTTGTAACTGGTGCTGGTCAGGACTGACTATTGTTTTCTAACTCACTGAGATTGCACCAGTCTCTGCAATCTAGTAAAAAGTGAACCATGGTTGTATCTACAGCAACGCCGTATCTACTTCTATTTTTGGGATAATGGACAAAGAAAAAGGATAATGGACAAAGAAAAAGTGCTACATTTTCTATTTTAAATTATATACATTTTCTGTCTGAATTATACACATTTTCCACATTCTTGACCATATCTTCCAATGACCTAGCTGTAAATTTCTCCTTGGCTTTCCTTTCCATAGGCTTAATAAAAAACGGGCATAATTTACTATGGGGCAGGGGGAAGCTGCCCCTCCCAGATCTCGGCTCCCCCTAGACCCCAGTTTGCCCTCCCCCAACTGAAATTTAGTTTCTTTAAAAATCTTCTAAAAACTAAGAAAAACCTGCATAATTCAAGCATCCGCTGAAACGGGTCAGTTTTCTTTCGTATATCTTTACCTTTATGGTACTATATGGCTCGTTTTTCAGTTTTCACCGTCATTTTCACTTGACTTGGACAAATTGACTCCAACGTTGCCCCTCCCCCCCTAGAATTTTGACGAAATTACGCCACTGTGGTCAAATATATATGCATGTCTATGGAATAATAAATGGTTGACCTGACAAAAAAAAATATTTGCAATATATTAGTCTTCTCTCCAGTAGAAGCTTCCTGAAGTTTGAAAAACAATCATTTTTATATGAGTGAAAGCTTCTATAGTAATTGGTAGAATAACATGTTGTGTACCAAAATCGGAAGAGCATCCAAGAAAGTACAAAACTGACTACATACTAACACTGAAAGAAAACGCAACGTCTATCCAGCCCTTAAAAGCATCAAGTTAGAACCAAAACTTGGTGGAAAACGCAGCACCAGTTCAGTTTTCTTTGGGGGATTGAAAGCCAAGGGTTTGGAAAGAGGGGGTGAGGATATACAAACCACAGAAAATAACCTGTTTTCACACTTTTATCTTTTGAATCTTTTACTTTTGACAAGTTAGAATCTCTTTTGAGACTTAGGGTTTTCATAGCCTCCTGGCCCTCCTTTAAATAGCATCCATGTTGAGATAACAACGATGTTAACAAGAAAAGCATGTGTTAACACAGTAAAGTAGTGTGAATTGCAGTCTGCTCTGCTCTGACAGCTCATGGACATTTTTGTGAGAATAGTTGAAAATACAAGTTTCTTCGTTGGATCTACGAATATGAGTGAATACGAAAATACGAGCACAAATTTGAACTTTACCTAAAAACCTGAAGTTCTTGACGTCTATGGTCGTCGGAAATGTTCTTGCGTTGAACGTAGAGTTTTTATTATACAGATATGTAAAGTGTATTTTGACGTATTTATCTTGCATTCTGTTCCATAGAATGAGAGGGAGAGGATTGTGTGCAACAATATTCAAAATGGAACATCCCTGAAAACAGTTTGAAACGTAGCTTGGAATAAAGTGGCACGTACTTAAAAAAAAAAAAATTATACTCACCTGTGCTAATTCTGGAGGAGATTCAAATCCAAAATCAAAATCTTCAGGGTTATTTGCAAGTTTGTAGCTTGTTTTCCCTTCGGGGTCCCCTGCACTAGCTAAGAATTGCTTAACTATCATTGCTTTTTCAAAATTTAGCATCTTGGGCATTGTCGTAATTGGTTTTGGTGCTGAGGTGACAACACCAGAACTTGGCAAAGATGTGACAATTATTTCTGTGCACCCTTTATCGTTGCAACGGACTTCAGTTTGATATGTATAAGAGTTGGTAGGAATTGACTTGGTCAATTCTTGACCTTTATTTGCACAATTTAGACCGAGAAGTTTGTAGAGACTGGTACAGTGTCGCTCTGGAGGTGTGGAGTTCATTCCTGTTTGTTCCAATCACGAGAATATTGACTGGAAACTGGCTTGCTTCTGCCAAATCCTGGAAAATGGAATTTGGCATTATTTTCCAATAAAATTGGGCTCTTCCTAGAAATGAGCATCTCGTCCTAAGGATACTCATCTCTGGAACAGCTTTTAAGAATCAACGTGACTATTATAAAACACATGGATGGCTTGATGTTAATGAGACGCCTGTATTTTTTTTTCTCTTTTCTTATTGATTGATCCAAATAGTTAGTCAAAGTTAATTATTGAGTTGGTCTAATTCTTCAAAGCTAGGATATGAGAAGCTCAAAATAAAGAATTAGAAGACTTTAAGAATAAGAAAAAGTTCCAATGGTACAACAAATATATTCTTTTTAGAATTGGAAACTTAATCATTACGAAATTGTCACACACCCACCCACACACATATACAAACATACACACACATCCAACCTCACCCACCCACACCCACCCCCACCCAGACCCACACACACCCACACACCCACCCACACCCAACCCACCCACCCACCCACCCAAATATTTTCCTACATGGTGCCCCTGTAGTTTATGTTTTAAAATGTAAATTTTAGACCGGAAATAAACCACAATACTTTGAAGAATTAGTTTAAAACTCAGCCATTAAGTAAAGTGACAAATGCTAATAGTGGTTTTAAACAAAATAAACAACAATAAAATAGCGAAATTTGTTAAAAACAATACAAAGCTAAAGGCAGATAAATAATTAAGGATGTGGCTAATTTCGTAAAATTAATACTATAATAAAAACATCCATAATAAGTTCATAGCACAGTTATAAAGCCTTTCAGCAAGGTTGTTATTCTTCTTTCGAAAGTGGTGTCAGATTGTATACCTTTCACTAGAATTCGTTAAACCCGTTTTGAGACTCAAGGCACTAAAAGCTAAATAAATTTTTTCTTGTTTTTCTAATAGATTGCAAATGTGTTACGAAATCCTGACAAAATTTACATAGAATATATCGCAGTTGAATGGTCGCATCGCGAAAGGGTTACTTTTGTTTAAAACCGGCACGAGGAGGAAAGGGTGTTTTTACAAGAAAGAAAATTGGGTGAATTTAGAACGTGTATGCCGTTAAATTTATGAGATCAAGGGTTGCATTATTGAAAACACAATTAGGGTAAAATTCTACTTTAGCTACTTTTGGCTATCTTGGAAGGGGGTTAGGTTAGGAAAATGAAACTTTTAGGGATGGACCTACAGGCTGAAGTATGTCCCGGGAAGGTATTTTGAAGTATCTACCTCCACTCCTCTAGAGGGTCCTGAAATTTGCCTACATGACAGGTCACCTTGAAATTGACCTATTGAAATCTCACCTATTGAAATTTTGACAAAGCAACATTTTACCTTAATTTTCAGTTAACAGTACCTTTTTCTCTGGCTTTAGTTCTGAAAATGCAATTCCTGTTATTTAAGTAGAATTTTAAGCAATATCAATGTTTTTTTTCAAAATTTAGGAAACGTATTTGCATATCTTTAAAAACTTATCAATTGGGATTGAGCAAAGTTTTGAAGCTGAAATCAATTTTGCTGCACTTCATTTAAGAGGGAAATCTATTTTGTAAGGTTTCACTTTTATAACACACGGATTTTTAAGGGTCATCAAAGGTCAGGACCCTCTAGAGGGAGAATGAGTGAAGGTAGGTATTTCAAAATACCTTCCTGGGACATAATTTAGCCTGTAGACCCATCCCTGAAAGTTTCATTTTCCTAACCTAACCGCTTTCCAAGATAGCCAAAAGTAGCTAAAGAAGAATTTTACCCAAATTATTCTGAAAATCATAAATATCTGAAATTTTGGCAAGGCAGATCGAAGGTCTCAGTCTCCTACGTATAGACCTAGGCCATACGCCTACCAAAGGCTGTACCCTAAAGTCATTCCATTTCTTGGGGTCTCACAACATAGGCCTCACTTACTAAAGAAAATTGGGTACCTATCTGTTAGCCAGTACACATTAGAGAATTTGGATCTACAGGTACGGTGTTGAAACAACTGAGACGCTTGGGAGATAGATAGAATAAATATAATTTGGGCTGTATAGTTGCAAATTTGGGCAGTTGAGGGTTAAATATAGATTGGCTGCATGCAAAATGTAACAACCAAAATACCAACTAAATATAGCTACAATGTAGTTTTCCACTAAGCCGAAGCTAATTGTCTCCGTATACAAACAGCAATAAACGGGTCATTGTCTGATTCTATCGATCCGAATTCTCGAGCGAGTACTGGCTAACAGATAAGTACCAAAAATTGTATCTCTGGTCAAATCTACAAATAAACTAAATTATTGACCGAGAAACTAGAAATAAATTCTTACCTTGCAGTAGTTCCACTCCAACCCAACCCTTTCTACCTCTTATCCAAAGGCAGTTCAGAACTATACTACGTGCAAAATGCAAAGTCTTTTCAACCCTTTCCCTCATTTGTCAGAATGTCATTGGCAATTCTAGCTGGCTTCATGCCTATCCAGCGTGCAGTATTATTGAGGGGCATTTCACTAAACACCCTCGTGTACACCCGGAGTGTAAAAGCAGGAGGGGAGGAAATGTCAAATTAAAAAAAAAATAGTGGAAAGCAAGGCTGAAGTCTTAGAAGGCAGAGTGAAAAGCATAGCGGATGAGATGAACTAATCTATTGAATCTTGTACACCGACGTTAAATGTGTATGCAACCCAATGAGACCTATACATATTGTGTTTGTTTGGATTCTCACCTATTTCCTATGAATTTTCAGCATTATAAATAGTGGCAAGTTAATAGAACACGTTTCTCAATTTCTTCTGATAAGAAATACGCTATAAAAGGGTTTAAACACAAACCAGACGTGATTAAATTTGGAGTATCTTGAAATTTAAAGTTCAAAGGCCTTATAGAATCACTATGTTAAAAGACTCAATGTTGGTTTATTTACTTATTTGTAATTCAGGTCTAGCATCCAGTGGCGTCAATTGGGATGGAGACTTGCTCCCAAAACTTTTTGCCCTCCCGGTTTCGAAAAATGCCTTTTTGGTATTTTCTTTGAAAAATGCCTTTTTGATATTTTCATTGAAAAAAATAGAAAAGACAACAAAACTGCCCCCCCCCCAGATTTTGAAAAATATGTTTTCGCCCTCTTCTCTAATTCCCGTGAATTGACCCCACTACCAGCATCGAAAAGATGACAAAGTATTAATTAAAAGCAAGTTGTTATTATTATATTAAGAGGAGGGTGGACCCACTGTCCCTTGGTTGAGGCTCAGGCCTTCAATGCCCATTGCCTCCACATCCCAAATTATGCTCCGCTGAACGGAAATGATGGATTTGGCCTTCCAGCCCTTACCATATATATTGTCAATTGTCCGACTTCTCTTCCCTTCACCATGTCCTCCAGCTTGACAATAATATTATGAAATATCTCTAGCCGGTGTCTAATCCTAGCAAGACATTCTTCTATCAGATGCCTTTTTGTTTCTGCAGCAGCCATCTCGCAGTTTTAGCATAATGTGGATTCAGCATTCAGCCCTCCTTAAAGCAAGTTATTGCACACAACTAAAATAAATCAGCAAGACCAAAAAACGTATGAAGTAACTATTCAAAATCCATGCCCGCGATTCAGGCGCCTCCTTGAAAAGTTAAAATAATAGTAGACATCTATAGGAATTGACTTAAGAACTGGATTTCAAAAACAACATCTTTGTGTTAAGAGTTCCACTTGTAGTTCCATTTGGAGTTCCACAACATAACCATTTCACATATTCAACCTTTAAAAAAAAAAAAAAAAAAAACATTTGACGACAAGCGGCCTGTTGCTCAGCAACGGTAAGAGAATGGGAATTTGAAACATCTCAATCATTTCGTGGTACCGAACTCAAGGTAAGAAGAGACTCGGCTTAACAGAAACCAAAAGTTTTTTTTTTTAATAATAATATATACACCAAAAGAATCGTCTTTTTGAGGTGATTTCAAAGGTTTAAAATTCATCAAGTTTAAAGTTGCCCATCAAAAGTCTATGAGACTGAGAAATTTTTCCTGATTTGCGTAAAAGGGGAGACAAAAGATCTTGATAGAAATTAAGCCATGAAATTCAGCATATTAGAGAACACTATTGTAGATAATACAAACATGTATTTTAAAGCTTGATTTAACTAAGTTTATTCATTTGAGGCTTGGTAGAATTATGTACAATAGTATATGATAATACATTTGTCAATATGGACCAGTTGATCTTAGTGTGGGTGGAAGGGTGGCCGGTGTTTACCCCCCCCCCGTGTCCCCCTGGCGCCTCCTCCCGCCGTTTACCCCTCCCCGGGAAAATACCCCCCGCAGACAATACCCCCAAGAAAAATACCCCCCGCGGAAAATACCCCCTGGAAAATCCCCTCTCCCTGGAAAATACACCCCCGCGGAAAATACTCCCACCCCTAGAAAATTCTCCCGTGGAAAATTAGGCTTTCCAAGACGATAAATAAAAGTTCAAATAGGGATAAAATCCTTTTAATAGAAAGTGATAACTTTCACAAACAGTGATAAAATTTCACAAAAAGTGCTAGATATTTTGGTCACATATGTAGTGACCGTCATCTCTCATCAGTAGTAAAACTCAAGAGTAAAGTTTTATTTCTGATGACGGTCACTGCATATGTAACCGAAATATCTAGTATTTTTATGAAATTTTATCTCTGTTTGTGAAAGTTATCACTGTCTGTTAAAGGGATTTTATCCCTATTTCAACTTTTATTTATCGATATGGAAAGGCAGTGTGGTCTCCGAAATTATCTAAGGCTTTCCAAATTTAAGAATTTTATTTGAATTTTTTTTCCGCAGGGGGAAGAAATTTTAGTACTTGTGTATTATACGCCACTCACTCAAGTTTACGCTGTGTAAAACTCGAGAACAAACCGGTTTCTTCGTTAGTTTCTTTCAGCTTAGGGTGAGACAAGACAAAGACAAGTGAGACAATAGATGGAGAATATATAATTGGGGCTATATATTTGCACATAGGAGGGGGGTAAAGTATTTGGACAGTTTGAAGTCAGAAAACATTTCCTAGTTCATAATATGCAGAATAATTGTACTTAACATATTTTGCACGCATACCCGCTAAACTTTATCCCCCCCCCCCGCGAATATGCAAATAAATAGCCCAAATTTATTTCTAAAGTAACAAAGAAACCGATTTGATCTCGAGTTTTACACATCGTAAACTTGAGTGAGTGGCATATAATACACGAGTACGAGAATTTTTCATGGAGAGAGAGCCAGATTTCACGGTATTATTTAAAAATGATCAGAAGTTAAATAAAAAAAACAAATTTTTTCAACTAAAAGTAAGGAGCAACATCAAAACTTAAAACGAACAGATATTATTACGTATATGAAAGGAATTGCCAATTCCACTTCGTTTTAAGTTTTGTTGTTGCTACTCAGTAGTACTCGTGGGGGTCAAAATTCACGTGGAAGGGAGTCAAAATTCATGTAAACAGGCCACCAACTGAAACCGGCTGCTTGATTTTAGACATAGCTGTTATGAAGTGATACCAACATCCATGTCAGGCAAGTAAGCGGATTTTTTTTTTTTTTTGCCGGGGAGGGGCAATGATAAAAAAACACTAATTTTTGATAATTTTCATAGGGAACACCCATAAATTAAGAAAAATTGGGATTTTCGGGGGCCGCACCAAGCCCCTTGCACACCTCTCCCATCCCTGTAGTGCCCTTTGGGGGGAAGGGATTATGTTACTGATCTGATCTCCGAATAGGGAGGGGGGCTCCTAAATTCTTGTCATCAGGATATTCACCGAAAGTGTTTATCCGTTCTTAACCAAATTAATTAAAAAAAAAAGTTTTTCCGAGAGAAGTAAAGAGTAAATAATTACTTCTCTCGTTTTCTCGTTTTCTTCCTTTCTTCGCGATTTTTTGTTTTATCATGATTAGCCAGTGTGGTCTCAGAAATTATTTACGACTAGCTTACGGGGAGCTTTTGACCAAGTCTGTTCTTAATTATTTTGATTTGTCTAAAAAAACACGCCAACCTTATTAATCAACAAGAATTTTTACAGCGTTGTAGAGTAAAGAGAATTCTTCCGAATTCTCTTCGTTTCCGCCTAAACCTAGGCACACAATCCGAAAGGCAATTTAGGGATAGGGTTGGTTTTCAGTCTTTGGTTCACATTTTAAAAGACAAAAAAACGACGTTTTTTCCTAAGTAATACAATTTCAAAAACTGGACATTTTCTACAGCAAAACCTTTCACCGACGGATTTTCAGCAGATTTCTAGAATAGCTCAGAATACTTTCCGCCACGACTTTTGTATGGCTAAGGCTCGTTTATCAGAAAAGTTTGAAAAATTAGAGTACTAAAAATTTCAGATTTCCGGATGTTTTCTTCCTACATGTTGTCCTGGTCCAGCCATTGAGAACCTATCTTGTAAAATTCTTACTCCGGAAGAAACCCATATTTTGTCTAAGGGACATAAATTTTGCCTACCTCAAACACAAGTGAATTTCTCAGAGATAGTCTCCAATGTGGAGGCAGGTATATTTGGTTCACGTGGTGCTGTGGAAAATCCAGATTTACTTCGAGGTGAGGTGGTTAAGAATATTCTTGATTTCATTCCATATTCCTCAAGGTCAAAAAATCAGGAAACAAACTCTCAAAATTTAAAAAAAAGACCCACACATCATTATCACCATGGCTGATAAAGGAAATAAAATTGTTATCCTTGATAAAACTTCATATAATACAAAAGTTACAGATATTTTATCCGACACCCATACTTACAGGCCCATAGATTCAGACCCCACCGATAAGTTCACCCGTTTAGTACGAAAGGAGCTAGGAATTTTGCAAATCGAAAGACTTATTACCCCACAAATGTATAAATTATTTTATCCTAAAGGTTGTTCAGCTCCTAAATTTTACGGGCTCCCAAAACTCTACAAAGATGGAGTTCCTCTACGCCCAATTGTGGCTTCTTATAGCTCTCCGACTGCCAGATTGGGGAAATGGTTGTCAACACTTTTTCGCCCCCTTATGCAAACGCAAACTTCATACACAAGAAATTCAGTTGACCTTGTTGAGAAATTAGATGACATTGAAATAAAAAAAGATACTATTTTGGTCATTTTCGATGCCATTTCTATTTATGCGTTTTGCGATAATATAAAATGTTGACTATCTCCTTAAAGGAAATTAGAAGATAATATTCATCAAATAGACTACAAAACACTGGATATAGAATCTATTATGCGTCTCGTCCGTCTTTGCAATAGTTCCTCCTCATATTTCCGATATAATAATCAATTTTTCACCCAAATTAGGGATTTACCAATGGGTAAAAGTCTTTCACCGTCTTTGGCAACTTTTTACATGGAATTCGTTAAACTCTCTGCTCTGGAAATTTTTCGATCAAACATAGGGTCTGGGGTTGGTTTTTTCATGATGTCATGTCTGTGTTGTTGCATTAAGGAGAGTAACTTATATCCTTTTTAACTCATCTAAACACATTGAGCTCTAATCTTCAATTCACTTTAGAACTAGAACATAGCCACAAACATCCTTTTCTAGATGTTTTAATTTTCAATAAGTGTCCTGGCCTTGAATTTTCTATTTATAGAAAGCCTACGCATAACGATAGGTATTTGCATTTTTCCTCCAACCACTCTCCCTGCATAAAAAGAGGAGTTGTTATTTCTTTGGTTGACCGAGTAATAAGAATACGCTCAGAGCCTCACATAGACTCAGAATTGAATTATATTAAGGAAATTTTATTTTGCAATGGCTACCCTATAAAATTACTTGAGCCCATTATAGACAGAAGACGAAAAAAGGCGGAGGGGAGTGCATCAGGTCCACAAGCTCCAACAGATACCGTCCCATTGGTGGATGATAAGAAACTTTTCACTGTTGTACCCTACATTCCAAAATTGAGTGGCAAATTGAAAAGAATCCTTAAAAAACATAAACTTAGCGTCGCCTTTAAAAATTCAAATATTACACAGAACTTTTTTAACAACGGCAAAGATAAAACCAGCCCCATTCTGGGTAGTGGTGATTATAGAATTCCTTGTTCTTGCGGCTGTTTTTATGTTGGTAGAACCCAACAGCAATTGGGGGAGAGGTTATCTGAGCACAAGTCCTCAATCGACAAGGCAATGAGGTTACGCCAAAGGCCTGAGGTTTTTGATTCCGCCTTGGCGCAACATGTGTATGAGAGTCCACACCATTTCATTTTGTTTGACGAGGCCTCTATCGTTGCCCCCGTTAAAGGTCTCACGCAAGTTTTCAGGGAGGCAGTTGATATAAAAAAGCACATTCACCAAAAGGTAGCTCTCAATAGAGACACTGGAGAAAGTCCCATTTATGACAAAATTATTAATTGTGATCGTTTTTACATACATCCACAAAGTTATATTGTGCAATCGAATAGAGTCTCCAATAACAATCAAACTGGAAAGCGATCAGCCTTTAAAAGTGCTTTACGCAAAATAAAATTCTGAAATGCCATTTAAACTTGTTTTTTATTTAGTTACCCTTTCACCGTTACTGAGGAAGGGTCGTCCAATTTTAGTTAGGTATTTTTATTTTAAGGTTTGGTTTTTATATTTTTATCAGTTTAATTCTGCATAGAGGACGGTCAAGCAGAGGTCTTAACCGAAATATTTGCATAATTTTTTCACTGGCTGTTAATTGTCCTCGTTTTGTAATTGTCCTCGCTGTGCTATCAATAACTTTCAGTATACAATTAAAGTTATCTTAAAAACTTAAGCAGGAAAATAATATGTTTAAAGTCATTACACAGCATATAAAATGATGGATTGATTTATCTGGTAACTCCTTGGTCTCACCTAGTATTACTCGAAATGAAGAACATATCAACCGTAATATGAACTCTGGAAATCCGGTATTTCTCTCTATAAAACGGAGAATTTGAAGTTGTGATACAAATTCTAAAGCAAGTCTGTAGTGACACTTCAAACTTGTCTACAAAATAATCATAAAATATCCTTTTCAGATCCAAAACGACAGTCAATCATTGAACTGAGATCATTGTGCAGAAATGATACCAATTTAAACGAAAAAAATAAATAAAACAAGAATCTTAAAATTCTTTACTTTTATACTGTTAAAAGTGTTCTTAAAAGGTTTATTTTACCGTACCGAAACTCCTATATTGTTTTGTGTTTTCAGTAAAGCGCTAGTTTTCTGTAATGTTACAAACATAGGGAAGTATCCCCACTTGATTTATTTGAATTAGTTTTATTGAAATATTTTAGATAGGCTGTAAAGTAATAATTTTTGTTTGTTTTAAGTTTCAACTTCGTCTTTACTTCTCTCGGGAAAACTTTGTTGTTTTTTTTAATTAATCTATGCTCATTTTTTGTTAAAATTTAATTTAGAAACAACACTGCTATGACCTCTTTTATTTATACGGAATAATCTCTGTTTTAAGTTTTAATGTTGGTCCTTAGTTTCAGTTGAGAACTTTTTTTATATATATAATTTCTAATCGCCTCCAATCTAGGAAAGATAAGACATCTCAACCCTAATTAAGAAGCAAAACTAAGAAGCCGTACAAGAACTGAAGGAAAAAATAAGTTTACAGTGGAAAAAAAACATCAAACATAGTGTCGTTTCCTTTTGTAAAAAAAAATAAAATAAAAAGAATAAATAGATCCTTAATTCTTTGTTTTAAAAAATTAAATTTAGTAGTACTTATGAAAGTAGCTCCAGGGGAGTAGCTACAAAACAAAAGGTTAACTGAGCGGACAGGTTTATGAATCGACATACTTGCGGAAAATTTTGCTAAACAAATAAGTAGAACAACAGGGAAATTTTTATACAAGACAATGGAACGCAACTTTAAAATGAATATTTCGACCCTATATCCAAGGGCCGTCCTCAGCAAAACAGACGAAGAGAATAAAAACACTATAAAAGAAACTTACATTAAAATTCAATTATTAAAACTGTTTAAAAATTTTTTAAAACAGCCCTAATGTCATTACTTCAAGGAAATTCAAGCAGGACTGGTGCTCCGAACGACCTAGAGAGAGACTAGTTAAATCAGATGAACATAGTATATTTACTGATAAACTAGTAAAGCTAGTCTCACATTCTTGTATGTCATTCCCTCAAGTCTCTTTATACTAGGGTCAGTGGAGTAATTTACTGGTTTTTTAATATAATCAGTCAAATCATTTTTAATTAAATAGGGCATTAAGTGAATATTCCCCCAAATCCCTATTTAAAGAAATATTACTATTTATTTTGATTTTAATTTCAATTGCCTCTGGAACAACCTGTTTTATGCCTAAATCATTGCTAATAAGGCAAGTTTCTTCAAAAAGCATGTTATGACTAGGATTATCATATATGTGACTGCTTAAAGCAGAATCAAATGACATATTTGTATTATTAGAATTTAAAGCTTTAGTTATGTCATCTTTGTGTTGTTGCAGGCGTTTTTCTAAATTTTGATGGGTTCTACCAACATAAAAATGGCCAGAGTCACATGGTATTTGATAAACCCCTCTCTGGCGAGTAACTGGGGTTATATCTTTACCAGAATTTAAGAAATTCATGATTTTAAAATTATTTGTAAATACGACATAATTTTTTTTTTTTTTTTTTTTTTGTGTGTGCAAACTTTTTTTAAAATTGTAGTGACTTTTGGAATATATGGAAGGTAAATTATATTTGAGGGCTTGACGGGAACTTCACATTGCAAAAGACCCTAAATTTTACGGGAGTGTCTTGCCAATCTTCGGCTAATAGTATTGTTAATAAAGACAATAGGATAACTGTTTCCAAAAAATATGTCTCTAATAAAATTTAGTTCATCTGTGATGTAAGATTCAGAGCAAAGTTTTTGGGCATGGTCGACAAAAGTTGTAACAACACCTTTTTTAACTTGTGGGGGGTGATTGGATTTAAAATGTAGATATCTGTTATTTTGTGTGGGTTTTCTGTAAATTGTAAAATCCAGTTTATCAATGTCACGAATAATTAAAACATCCAGAAACGGTAATTTATTTGCATTTTCAATTTCTAAGGTAAATTTGCGTCGCTATTTGCGTCTAGCTTACGGGGAAAATTTTGCTAGCTCTACAGAAATGTGCCTTTAGGCTTAGGATTTATTTGACCTGTCCCTAAATAAAAAGCCACTCATTACTCCGAAATGAATGTAATTCATAAAAATATCACTTCTTGTGTAGGTATGATATACGGTATTATAAACTAAGTTTGTTTTTATTTCAAAAATTACGCAAGAATTACCTTAATTTTCCTAGAGAACTATTTTCAGTTGTCTTTCTTCCTCTTTGGATGCACAATCTTACGACTGGAGAGGATATTACGGTGGAATTGTCAAGTAAATAGTTTGAATAAGTAAGTATAACAATAAGCAATCCTTCTTTTAATATGCAACTTTGAGTGGTTTCAGAACCACATACCTACACTTCTCCAACCACTAAGTGGTAGGGGTTTGGGGTCAGGAGCTTAATTTGCTATGGGGCAGAGGGGGCAACTTCCACTCCCAGACCTCAGTTTTCCTCCAGACCCCAGTTGATCCTCCCCCCTCAGCTTAAATTTCGTTTCTCCAAAAATGTTGTCAAAACTAAGATAAGCCTGCATAATTCAAGCATCCACTGAAACAGGTCATTTATCTTTATTACATTTACTTTAGTACGTACTTTAGTACAGCCATTTAACCTTTTTAATTAGTATACGACTCGTTTTTCAGTTTTCTCTGTCATTTTTACTTATTTTGGGAAAATTGCGTCCAATTTTGACCCCACCCCATAGGATTTTGACAAAATTACGCCACTCAAAGGGGGTATGGATTTAGTGATCTACTCAGAATGTCGTTGCAAGCTATGGACTGGATGACCTCTATTCCCTTTTGAATCAAAATGCTTAACCAAATACCTTCTTGGGACATGCGTTAAAAAATGAGTGTAGCATATTTACCAAAACAATGAAATTATCTGAAAATAATCGTATAGAATGGAGAAAACCATAATTGAAAAAAAAAAACAAGCAGGAGTCGAACGCAAGCCACTCTAATTCGAAGCCGAAAGCTTTACCAACAGAACTAAGCGTCTAATAATATAATTTGATATATTAGGTAGTGTACCTTAATTGTTTAGCTTATTAAAGTATTATTAACTAATAACATTATTATTAATTGGTCCGTTGTGGGAATTAATGGTTCTTATGGTAGGGATACTCGTAAAAAGTATAGAGAAGGCTCATTTGATTGGAAATTGAAATTTCTAGTTCAGTTTTTGACAGTCAAAAGAGATTGGAGGGCAACTAGACCCCCCCCCCGACGCCCAGTGTTTCCCGAATGCATCCGATAAAAATTTTGAGATAGCCATTAAGTTAAATATTTTTCAAAAGTCAGATAACAAAAACTCAGGTGTCGACACAATCCCCCAGGGTCCGGGGGCAGGTGTTGTAAGTTATGCCTTGGGGCATTTATTGGTCTTATGATAGGGTTGATTGCGTAAAATTAGAGTAGGGTCAATTTACGGGAAATTGAAAGTTCATGTTCCCTTTTTAGTAGTCAAAAGAAATCCGAGTGCAAACAGCCCCTCCCCACGCCTTCTTTTTCCAAACACATGTGATTATAATTTTGATACAGACATTTTATTAAAAAAAATAGTTCAAAGGTCGTAAAAAAAAATCCGGTGTCAATACAATCCCCCAGGGCACGGGAGAAGATCTTCTAAGTTTTATCCTAAAGGCACATACGGCTCCCATGATAAGGATCCCTGTATAAGCTTCAGAGAAAATAGATTTGATTGGAAATTGAAACCTCTGGTTCATATTTTAAGATTCGAGACCCTTAAGAGCAACTAGCTCTTTCCCCACACCTTTTTCCCCAAAACCCGTCCACTACAAATTTTGAGACAGCCAGTTTTTCGAAAATTGTTCAAAAATTAGGTAACATTTTAGCTGCGTAGAGAAAAAATTTAATTAAATCCTACTCCCCCACCTCTTTCAACATTTATCTGAAGCCTCGTTAAGAGTGAGCAGTTTATCCATTAAAATGTACTTTTTTCAGGAATCTACCCTACCTACCCCCACCTAAACAATGACTCATCCACCCTCATTATAGCTGATACGCAATCAAAAATCGCAAAACATAGCCTAATTTTATTACAAATTAATCTAAAAAAGAAAAAGTTTTTCCAAGGGCAGTAAAGAGCGAAGTTGAAACTTAAAACGGACAAAAATTATTGCTTCACAGCCTATCTAATATATATCAATCAAAGTAGTATAAATAAAACAATTAATTATATGATTCTGTGTTTCTAGGTTTACAGAAATGTAGGGATTTACTGAAAACACAAAAATCAAACATTAAAAACAGGTATATTGACTTAGAAGTCAAAAGAGAGTGTATAGCTCGACAGCACCAAACTAATCTCCAAAGTGTTGCATTGTCTTACAATAGTTGTGATATCAGTGACTCTCCATATGCAATTGAAATCATCTGAAAAACTTAATCGCAAAATTAAATATTTTTTAATAACCACAAAGTAATTGAACAGCATACAAAATATTGGATTGATTTATCAGGTAGCATTTTGGAATAATATTCAATATAGAATAATAATATAGAATAAAATAATAATATACAATATAGAATAAAATATAGAATAATATAGAGAAGGCTCATTGGATTGGAAATCGAAATTTCTAGTTCAATTTTTGACAGTCAAAAGAGATTGGAGGGCCACTAGACCCCCCCCCCCCCGACGCCCAGTGTTTCCCGAATGCATCCGATAAAAATTTTGAGATAGCCATTAAGTTAAATATTTTTCAAAATTCAGATAACAAAAACTCAGGTGTCGACACAATCCACCAGGGCCCGGCGGCAGGTGTTTTAAGTTATGCCCTGGAGCATATGGTTCTTATGAAAGGGATGCTCGTAAAAATTTCAGAGGGGGGTCATTTGATTATATATTTAAAGTTCGAGCCCACTTTTCAATACTCAAAAGAGATCCGAGCGCCACTAGCCCCTCCCCACGACTTCTTTTTGCAAACCCATATGAGGGAGGTTTCGACATAGACATTTTGTTAAAAATAGTTCAAAGGTCGGAAAAAAAAACTCCGGTGTCAATACAATCCCCCATGGCCCGGGGGAAGGCGTTCTAAGTTATGCCCTAAGGGCACGTATGTTTGCCATGAAAAATATCCTCGTATAAGCTTCAGAGAGGGTTCATCTGATTGGAAATTGAACGTTCTAGTTCATTTTTTAAGAGTCAAGAGATTTAAGGGCAACTAGCTCCCCCACGCCCTTTTCCCCCAAACCCATCCGCTACAAATTTTGAGATAGCCAGTTTTTTGAAAATTGTTCAAAAATTAGGTAACATTTTAGCTGCGTAGAGAAAAAATTTAATTAAATCCTACTCCCCCACCTCTTTCAACATTTATCTGAAGCCTCGTTAAGAGTGAGCAGTTTATCCATTAAAATGTACTTTTTTCAGGAATCTACCCTACCTACCCCCACCTAAACAATGACTCATCCACCCTCATTATAGCTGATACGCAATCAAAAATTGCAAAACATAGCCTAATTTTATTACAAATTAGTCTAAAAAAAACAAAGTTTTTCCAAGGGAAGTAAAGAGCGAAGTTGAAACTTAAAACGGACAAAAATTATTGCTTCACAGCCTATCTAATATATATCAACCAAACTAGTACAAATAAACCAACTAATTATGTTTCCCTGTATTTCTAGGATTATAGAAAACTAGCGCTTTACTGAAAACACAAAAATCAAGTATAAAAAACAGGTATATTGATTTGGGAGTCAAAAGTGAGTATGCAGCCTGAAAGCAATAAACTAATCTATAAAGCTTTTTATAGTCTTACAACAGTTGTGACATCAGTAACTTTCCATATACAATGAAAATTATATTAAAAACATAAGCGCAGAATTATATATTTTTTTAATAACCGCAAAGTAATTGAACAGCATACAGATTATTGGATTGATTTATCAGGTAGCATTTTGGAATAATATTCAATAGTGCTATAAGCTATAATATCTATAATGATTAATAAACGATCTTCAAATGTAAGAAATATACTTTGGTAGCACTTGAAATGAAGATCAAATAAGACATAATATGAACTCTGAAAATATGGTTATTTGTCTCTATACAAAAGTGAATTTCAAGCTATGATACCAATTCTAAAGCTAGTCTGTAGTCCTAATTCTAATGCTATCAAGATGGCTTTACTTCGAACGTGTCTACAAAGTAATCATGACATATCCTTTTTAAAACCAAAACGACAGCCAGGCATTGAAATGAGCCATCGTGCTGAAGTGATACCAAATTAAACGAGACAAAAAATTTAAAATAAAGCAACAACCCTAAAATGAATTGTTATTTATCTTAAAAGCGATTGATCCTAAACAGGATTGATAACATTTCCATTCTTTGAAAACTGTTTTTTATGAGTTTTTTTTCATGGCACAAAAACCCCTGTATTATTTTGTCTTTTCAGTCATGCGCTAGTTTTGGACATTTCTAGAAGTACGGGGAAATAAAAATAACTGGTTTATTTGTGGTGATTTTGTTGATATATATTAGCTAGACTGAGAAGCCATAATTTTTGTCCTTTTTAAGTTTCAACTTCGCTCTTTACTTTCCTTGGAAAAACTTTGTTTTTTTAGATTAATCTTTGCTAGTTTTTTATTCAAATTTAATGTAGAAACAACCCCGCCATGATCTTTTTTATTTATACGGATTAATTTCTGTTCGTTTTAAGTTTTAATGTCATTCCCTAGTTTCAGTTGAAAACTTATGAAGCTGTTTAAGGGCGAATTTAGAAGCTTATATTTATGCCTAGTCACTTTTTATAAATTTGACTTGATAGCACATTCCCATAAAGTGCACTTTCTGCTTTTCCACCCATTTTTTTTTTCAAATGAAAAAAGTACCTTTTCAATGAAATAATCATAAAAAGGTGTTTCAAAACTAGGCAGGAGCAAAAAATAAAGGGGCAAGGACCTCCCTTCCTCTCAATTACTGCCGTTAGAACTAGCACACAGGCTTCATCGCAGAGTGAAATTTGAAGGTTTAATTCAAAAGTGTTGATCATTCAAGCTTAATTTTTGGTACATTTTTAGTGGAGAATTTTTAGTTTTAGTTAATTTGTTTTCGCAATGATCTTTTACTTTTAAGATGAGTAGAAGTTTTATGAAGAGTACACAGGGGGTTTGGAAGGGGGAGTATATGTGATGGGTTCTTATAAACCGCCAGTTAAGGGCTTTGGACCATAATTGTTGCAATGGTACCGTCTTATGCTTCCAAACTCTTCCACTTAAGAAGTGGCACCAAAAGGGCCATTTTTAGTGCTATATGGCAGCTATAGATAGTAAAATTGATAAAAATCACGTAGATATGAGTAATAGCTCTAAAATGAGTCTTCCCGGGATATGGTTGGGAGAATGAGTGCATCACATTTGCAAAAATAGTGGATTATCTAAAAAGTAATGATAAGAATGGACAAACCATGATTGAAAAAAAAATCAAGGAGGAACCAAATATGATAATCTAATTTGAAGTCCAGCACTATACTAAGAGAACCACGCCTCTAATAATCTAATTTAATATATTGGTATTTGTAGGACTTTAATTGCGTAGCTTATTAAGGGGGCCTGGAGGATGAACCTGCTAAAGGTGTTCTTGCAAACCTCGAGTTAAGGGTCTTGGATCATAATTAGTACAATTATACCGTTTTATACTTCCAAGATTTTCAACTTAAGAAGTGGTACGAAAAATGTTGTTTTCAGTGCTATATCTCACTTATGAATTGTAGAATTGCTAAGAGCCCTTAGATATGAGCAAACTTTTTCAAATGAACCAGTTAACATCACTCTAAGAAGTTCTGGTAGCCACTAGCCCCAGCATTTCCAATTCAGACATGGCACAAAAAGTGCCGTTTTTAGTACCATTTGAAACTTGCAAATGGCGGAATTTATAGGAAGAACGTAAATATGAGCAATATTTGTATATGAGCTATCAAAAATCTATCTACGATGTTCTGGTTGCCCGCTAGCCCCACCCCTTGAGAAATGGCATAAAGTGCCCATTTTTGTGCCATATGGCACTTGCGGATCGTGGAATTTATATAAACCACGTACATATGAGAAATAGCTCTTGAATGAGCTCTTAAGCATCTCTCTATGTTCTAGTAACCCCCTAGGCCTGGAAAAAAAGAAGAAAAAATACCGTTTTAAAGTTTTTTAGCTTTTAGTCACTATGGCCTGTGATTCGCTCTTTACTAGGTTGCAGCTAATGCTTCAACCATGACAAAGAGCTCATTGCGAATTCTCCGGAGAAACTAGTTCATATTGAAATCTGGGAAATCTAATAGATGGTAGAATTTGTAAAAAACCTAGTGAATATAAGCAATAGCTTATAATTGAGCCATTAAACATCTATCTATGTGGTTGTGGGAGCCTACTAATGTTTCAGTAACTTACTGGTGAGTCAACTATCTATGGAATCTACTACAAGGGCTGGGAGGGGGATGGTACAAGAAGAATTCTTGGAAACCTTAAGTTAAGGGTTCTGGAACATAACTATTACAATAGTACCTGTTTTGTACTTTGGAGCTTTTCCACTTATGAAGTGGCACCAAAAGTGTTGTTTTCAGTGCTATATCGCACTTACTAATGGTAGAATTGAAAAAAAAAGCACATTTATATGAGCAATAGCTTTCAAATGAGCCATGAACATAACTCTTATAAGTTCAGCTAGCCTAATAGCCTCGGCTTTTCTACTTGAGACATGACACAAAAAGTGCCGTTTTTAGTGCCATTTGGAAATTTTAGATGGTGGAATTTAGGTCTATAGAAAGAATGTAGATATGAGCAATATATTTTATATGAGCTATAAAAAATCTGTCTACGAAGTTCTGGTAGCCTGCTAGCGCCACAACTTGAGAAATGGCAGAAAGTGTCATTCTAGTGACATATGACACTTGCAGATGGCAGAGTTTATAAAAAGCACGTAGATATAAGAAATAGCTTTTGTATGAGCTATTAAGCATCTCTCTATGATGTTCTGGTGACCCGCTAGGCATGGAGAAAAAAAACACAGAAAAAAGAGAGACAGATCAGTGCTACCGATGCAAAAAAGCGATTTTCCTTGTTGTTCAAGGAGGGCGACTGTAATCTTCCTGTCCAAGATTTTCGACCATGCTGATTCCAACTTTACACTTTTTGTTTTGACGTGGGCCTATTTTCGAAGGGTCTCAGGATTTTTTTTGAAATCACCATGAATTTAGTTTTGCAATGAACTTTTACTTTTAAGACGAACCAAAATAATAGTTATTAATAATAATAATAATTTATTTATAACCCACTGCGCAAACAATGCGAAAAATAGTGGAGTAAAGAGAAAACGAATAGAAAAATAAACACACACAGCACTTAAAGTAAGATAAACAAATAAAAAGAAAACTCAGCGAAACAAACGAATGAGACCATGGCGAGGGGACAGTTTTTCATAGGCATTTGCAGACAGTTTTATATGTAAATGACGAAGTTTTTCCTTTATATCAGGTGTGTTATACTTTTTGATAATACGGCGATTACGAAATGACAACGGAAAATACAACAAAAATTTGCAATACCGAAAATAGCCTTTCCTTAATTTAGATAGATCATTCTTCCTAAGCAAAATGTAAATACCTGAAATAGCATGGTTACAAAAAACAGAATACAGCGACACTAAAGCTTTGCGATTGTATTTCGACCGATTGGTAACAATCTTGGAATACTCTCATTTAATCTTGGTACATGCGTCCCTAACAGCTGACTGGCGAAAACAAAACATATTATTACACAGAGTAATACCAAGCCAACATAGGCTATCAACTGAACGTATAGAATGCACTATCATAGGCAGCGCGCTAGCGCTGCCTAAGTAAAGAACGATGTGGGCACAAAGTGTTTTTTTTTCTTCTTCGGTCAGGAACTTCGTAACGAAGGAGTTGTCGTAGAAACTTCGAAAAGGGATCATTCGATTGGAAATTGGAAGGGCTAGTGCCCTTTTTTATAGTCGAAAGTGATTGGAGGGCAACTAGCCCCCCCACGCCCATCATTCCACCAAATACGTCCAATCAAAATTTTGAGATGGGGAGGACACTCCCCCGCAACCATCGGGGCAAGGGTTTTAAGTTATGCCCTTGGGGCATATAAGGTTTTTATAGAAGGCTTTGTCGTAGAAACTTCAAAAAAGGCTCATTCGATTGAAAATTCAAAGGGCTAGTGCCCTTTTTAATAGTCGAAAGTGATTTGAGGGAAACTAGCCCCCCTTCACGCCTATCATTTCCCCAAACAAATCCAGTAAAAATTTTGAGATAGCCATTTTGTTGAGCGTAGTTGATTTCCACAGAGAAAATATTTTTTTGAGGAGGACACTCCCCCACAGCCCTCAGGGTAAGGGCTTTAAGTTATGCCCTGGGGGCATATAAGGTTTTTAAACAAGGCGTTGTCGTAGAAACTTCAAAAAAGGGTCATTGATTGGGAATTCAAAGGGCTAGTGCCTTTTTCAATAGTCGAAAGTTATGGGAGGGCAACCAGCCCCCCCCCACCACGCCTATCATTTCCCCAAACAAATCCAATCAACATTTTGAGACAGCCATTTTGTTCAGCGTAGTTGATTTCCAGATAGAAAATAGTTTTTGAAGAGGACACTCCCCCACAGCCCTCAGGGCAAGGGTTTTAATTTATGCTCTGGGGACATATAAGGTTTTTAAAGAAGGCGTTGTCGTGGAAACTTCAAAAAAGCTTATTCGATTGGAAATTCAAAGAGCTAGTGCCTTTGTGGGACACTCCCCCACAACCCTCACGGTAAAGAGTCTAAGTTATGTCCTGGAGGCATATAAGTTTTTTATTGAAATCTTCGTTATAGAAACTTGGAAAAGGGTTCATTCGATTTGAAATTAAAAGCGATAGTATCCTTTTTAATATTCGAAAGTGATTTGAGGCCAACTAACCCCCCTCTCACGCCCACCTTTTCCCCAAACACATCCAATCAAAATTTTTAGATAGCCATTTTATTCAACGTAGTTGAAAGTAGTGGAAATTAGGTCTTTAAGGATGACAAACCCTCCCCTCCACAACCCTCAGGGCATGGGTTGTAAGTTATGCCCTGGGGCATATAAAGTTTTTATTGAAAGCGTTGTCGTAGAAACTTCAAAAGGACTCATTCGACTGGAAATTGAAAGTGCTAGTGCCTTTTTTAATAGTTGAAAGTGATTGGATAGCGACTAATGCCCCTCTCACGCCCACCATTTTCCAAAACACATCAACTCAAAATTTTTAGACAGACATTTTATTCAACGTAGTTGAAAGTGTTGGAAATTAGGTCTTTAAGGATGATAACCCCTCCCCCCCACAGCCATCGGGGCAAGGGTTGTAAGTTATGCCCTGGGGTAAACAAAGTTTTCATTGAAAGCGTTGTCATATAAAATTCAAAAGGGTTCATTCAATTGGAAATTGAAAGTGCTAGTGCCTTTTTCATTGTTGAAAGTGATTGGATGGCGACGAACGCCCCTCTCACACCCACCATTTTCCAAAACACATCCAATCAAAATTTTGAGATATACATTTTTTTCAACATAGGTGACCGTTCTGGAAATTATGTATTTTACTATGATAACCCCCTCAGAACCGTCAGTAAAAGGCACTAAGGCTACACCTTGGGGGCATGTAAGGAGTATATACTAAATTGCCTTATGAATTATAGGAACCACTGTCACTTTGCCTAAGTAAAGAACAGAAACACTCGAGAGCCAGACAAGAACCGGGGACTAGGTAAATGGGAGGACACTCCCCCACAACCCTTAGGGCAAGGGTTTGAAGTTATGCCCTTGGGGCATGTAAGAACGATGTTGGCACATTGTATTATTTATTAATTTTTTCCTTTAGAGCAGGGCACTTCGTATCGAAGAAGTTGTCGTAGAAACTTCGAAAAGCGCTCATTCAATTGGAAATCGGAGTGGCTTGTGCCCTTTTTAATTGTCGAAAGTGATTGGAACTAACACCCCTCTCCCGCCCACCATTTCCCCAAACACATTCAATCAAAATTTTGAGATAGCCATGTGGCACAATTTGTTTTTTTCTTCTTCTTCTTCAGTCGGGCACTTCATATCGAAGGAATTATCGTAGAAACTTCGAAAAGGGCTCATTCGATTGGTAATTGGAGTGGCTAATGCCCTTTTTAATAGTCGAAAGTGATTGGATTAAAAATTGCTGAAAATTTTTCTCCAGCATACAAATAGCAGGCCAAACTATAAATTCTTAAAAAAAACGAAAAGATTTAAAGTATTATTTTCTTTTTCTCTGAAAAGACTATGTCAATATAAAACGAACAGAATTTAATTAAAAAAACTTTTTCCACAAAATAAGTTTTTCAAAGAAAAGTAAAGAACTCCATTAAACAAAAAATTAGCAAAAATAAAATCAAATAATCTATCAAGGGTGAAACTACCATAAATCAGCATCGATAAATAAATGAAACCCAAAACGAGCAGAAATTACAATAAATAACGGAGTCAAACTCAAAACGAGCAGAAATTAACATAAGTTGGGCTCAAAACCCCTATGTCTTCCCAAGGCCAGAATATAATTTGCACTTTACTGTAAAAAATATAAATGTTTTTACTTTTACAACTTTAATAAATATCAGTATATGTATATTAAACTGACAATGTACATTCATTTGTATTTTTTTTCAGTAAAGTGCAAATTATGTTCTGGCCTTGGGAAGGCATAGGGGTTTTGAGCCCAACTTATGTTAACTAGGTTGCAGCTACCGCTGCAACCATGATACCAAACTGTCGAGAAGTTTGCTGAATGTACTATCTGATCAAACCGATTTCATAGCCACAAGGATAAATAAAGGGCGACAGATTGCATTGGCCTTGTATAATTTAGGCTATATATTTGCACATTAGGGGATGGGGGTAAGGTTAGGTTTAATTAGGTTTTTAACCCCTTTCTGAGATTTGTTTTTCCCCCTCCCCCCCGCTTAATATGCAAATATTTAGCTGAAATTATATTATTGTATAAACTGAAGTATTATATTTTCATCCTGTTATGGCATCTTTCATTATGATTAACCTAACAGCCTTCTTGAGTGTGTTTGTATAATACATAAGTACCAGTAACTTTTCTTTCAAGAGGGCATAGGCTAATGCTACCAATTTTCTGTGTGTTTTTAAGTTAATCGGTGATGGTGGAATTTATAGGAGGGGCGTAGAAAGGGTGTAATTGATATGGGGCAGGGGGGAGGCAACTGCCCCCTTCAGACCCAAGTTTGCCCCCCAGACCTCATTTTCCCCCCGGCTAAAATTTTGTTTCTGCAAAAAAAATGTTGTCAAAACTAAGATGAGCATTCATAATTCAGAAATCCAGAGTAATAGGTCAGTTTTCTTTAGTATATCTTTGTCTTTATGGTAGTATATGGCTCATTTTTCCATTTGTACTATCATTTTCACTTGATTTGGAAAAATTGGATCCAACTTTTCACCCCCCCCCCCTTCCCCCACCTCAGGATTTTGACGAAATTACGCCACTCACGTAGATATGAGCAATACCTTTTATATGAGCTATTAAACATCTGTCTAGACACATGCGATACCAATAGGCCCAATAACAATCACGCCGATACGCGCGATATAATTACGCCCGATACCGATAGAGTGTGCAGCCCTTTCTCCAGGGAATATGGAGGGTCGTATCATCACCAAAACCAAAGATATTTGACCTATGAACTATGTTGAACAAAATGACTATCTCAAAATTGTGATTGGGTGACTTTGGGGGGAGGGGACCTTCAAGGAAGGGAGGGGGGTTAGTTGCCCTCCAATATTTTTGGTCACTTCAAAAGGACACTAGCAAATTTAATTTCTTTTCGAATGAGCTATTATACATCTCTCAGTGATGTTCTGGCCACCCCCTACCCCTGCTAAAAAAAAAAAAAAAAAAAAAAAAACGGGAGACGCATCAGTGCTACAACAAGGAAAAAGTAATTTTCTTTGTTGTTCAAGGAGGGGGACTGTAATTACTCTGTACAAGGTTACATGGTGATTCCAATGGTACACTTTTCACTTTGATCTGACGCCATTTTCGAGGGGTTTCAGGCTTTTTTTCGAAATCATCATAAATTTCTTCTCGCAATAAAATCTTACTTTTAAGACGAATCAAAATAATAGTCACCATTCCTCAATCAGTGTCAGATGGCAATTTGTTTCCACTAGGCAGTTTTTTCCTAAACTGATTTTTGACTTTGACTAAGGGTTTTGGAACATAATTATTACAATGGTACCGTTTTATACTTCAACGTTTTTCAACTTAAGAAGTGGCACAAAAGGTACCGTTTTTTGTGCTATTTGGAAGCTAGACCCTAGCTTTTCCACTTGGGACATGGCATTAATAGTGCCATTTTTAGTGTCATTTAGCAGTTGCAGGTGGTGGAATTTATAAATAAAACGTAGATATGAGAAATAGCTTTAATGTGAGCTATTAAACATCTGTCTCCGATGTTTTTGTAGCCCGCTAGCCCCATCACGTGAGAAATGACACATAATGTGTCATTTTGTGTCATATGGCACTTGCAGTTGGTGGAATTTACAAAAAGCACGTAAATATGAGAAACAGCCTTCTAATGAGCCATTAAGCATCTCTCTGTGATGTTCTGGTCAACCGTTAGCCCTGGAAAAAAAGGAGAAAAAAGGGAGACAGATTAGTTCTACCCATACAAAAAAGTGGTTTTTCTTGTTTTTTAATGTTGGGGACTGTAATTTCTCTGAATAAGGTTTTCGACTATGCTAATTCCAATGGTGCACTTTTCATTTTTATCTGACACCATTTTCGAGGGGTTTCAGGCTTTTTTTTTCGAAATAACCATGAATTTCTTTTCCCAATAAACTTTTATTTTTAATACGAACTGAAACGATAGTTACCATTCCTGAATCAGTGTGAGATGGATTTTTTTTTCACTAGGCAGTTTTTTTCGAAACACGTTTTTTAACTTTTGGTTACTATGGGCCGTGGTTCGCTCTTTACTAGGTTGCAGCTGCCGCTGCAACCATGATAAAGCGAATCAACTTTGTTGAATCCAGTGCTTTCACCCTGTGGCATTACTTCTTTTACAACTGCATGGAAAGCCTAAAATATACTTGTTCATACTTTTAAATCAATTAGCTTTTCAGAATTTTCAATTGATTGCAAATTCATCCTCTTCGGGGTAAAGTCATAGTTTTGTGCCCTAAAATAGCAAGAAAACGATATTTTTCCCTGGTCCAATTTGTATGGTCACTTAATGAGCTCCCTCCCAATTATCTTGGACCTTCAGTTTGATACAATCATCCTTGGGAGACAACAAAGCAAATAAAAATGCATCGACGATGTTTCTTCTGAAAAAAAAAAAATGCGAAACTCCACATTTAGAAGATTGGAGATGGAAATCTTATCTGGTGCTAAGAGGAAGTGGCTTCCAAATCCTTTCATGTCCTTAACAATTTTAAATTATTTTAAAAGGGAACTTCCAAATCCATCCAACTTATAATTCACTTGTCATTAATTAATTATTTATTGCAGTTTTAACTTCAAGAAGGCTTGAGGAAACAGTTTTATATTCAGTGGAAATATAACCAAGAAATTAATAATTCTTCCAACTTAACCAATTAACCAGAAAACTTATAATGACTCCAACTTGTTATTCACCTGTCATTAATTGTTTATTTAATGCAATTTTAACTTCAAGAAGGCTTCAGGGAACAGTTTTCTATGCAGAAGAATTAACTAGAAAAAAAAAACTTACCATGATAGGACATATAGAGAATTGTAGTAGCAGTGTGACTGTGCCTGCTACCCTACTTTACTATTGTACAGGGCAAAAAATAATTTTTGGCTTCTCATAAGTTTTCTAAATTTGGTCCTGAGGGGTGGGACGGGTATTCTTGGGTATTTTCTTTCTAGTTCTTTCCTGGATTAGACCAACCCTGAATACTTTATACGTCAAAGCGTTTTTGAATTCCTTCCAATTTAGGTTCTTGAGTAAGTGGTGGGCAAGTAAGTGGTAAGCAAGTGGTAAAGGATACAGTGTGCATCCAAGAAGATTCCTCTTCATTCTTCTACCGTCTGCATTATTGAGTTCAGCTTTTCTAGCTGAAGTCAATAATACTAGCTTTACTAGCTGTAGAAATGTATGAAACGTTACAGTTGCCCTATGTGTGGAGAGATGGACAAGTCTTTGCATCATTTTTTAGGGGAATGTAAGGAATTAAGGGAATTATGCCTGGAAATATTTGGTTGGGAGGTAGGGGAGAGAGATTAGATTTTGGAAATTTTGAAAAGTAGGTGTTACTTAGATATAAATAATATTGGAAAGTTCGTCCGGGTGGGTATGAGGCATCGTGATGATTTTCTAAAAAAATGAGTTTTAGTGTTTTTTTCAGTTTACGTTTTGTTATTGTATTTTTTTTCGCTTGTTCTAGTATGTTACCATGGCCCAACAGGGCTTTCGTGTGAATAAATCTATATATCTATCTATCTATCTATGAAAAGTATAAGAAAACATAGGGAAAATCATCGAAAATATCGAAATTTTGGGAAGGACATAGACCGAAAGTTTATTGCTTAAAATTCCTTGTTGAGTTGGTTATTAAGATTGGACAACGGGAAAAGCTTGAAAAGAATTTCTTTTTTGTTGAATGACTAAAATTACGAGTAAACCTTTTAATTTGAAGGACTATTGAAATTGAATTCACTTGCCTGATAAGTCATGATTATAATGGCACCACCATACAGATAGCAAAAAGAATAGAGGCCAGATTCTCACTGGCTGGAGTGTATTTATTCTGTACTTCCAATCTAAACACTTCCATCAAAATATTTAACGTAAATCCTGTTTGACGGAAAAAATACTACGAATTTTTCTTGAGAACTCCATCATTTTGTGATTCCTAACCAGAAAGTTAAGAGAAAAATAAGGGAGCAGAGTGTTTTACCTTTGAATGAATGACAATTCTCTTGAAAGATTTACTCCGCGACTTCCACGATAGAGCCACGAGTGGCAATTTTGAGCCTCATTTAGGGTTTGTTTGGGCTTATTTGGGACATATTTCGGAGCATTTTTTAGACAATTTCCAGGACACACTATATAAATTGACTAGCGGCAATCCTATCCTCATTAATTCATACTTTCCCTAATTCTTTGAGCGTGGACTGTGTCTGAGGTAAGAATTTTCTCCGCCAACAAAAGTTTAAATGGTCTCGATGTTGATGGAAAGCGAACGTGTTTGGATAACCTGACTAGAAATGAGTTTACAATTGAGCATAATTTTGTTTGACAGCTATTTAGTCTTTGGAATATTCTACCATTTCCTCGTAAAAAATCAAACTAGGTTTTTTTCACTAGGGAGTATGGGTCGCTTTAATAAATGGTCAGCATGACAACACAACTTTAAGTAATATTGACCTCTCGCTTGAAGTTAAATGACGATAAAGATGTCGGATAATTTTAAGGAAAATATGTGGACAGCAGATTGTTTACTACCTTATCATATCCACACAATCCTTTTTCCTGAATTGCAAATCGATTACGTCATTGTTTTAATAAACTGCCTAATTCGGATTTGTTTATCTTTGCTCTGTAAGTCATATCTATTCTATTTTAAATACGGAATTTATTTTTTATTCGTGTTTTTGTGCTGTTAAACAGGATCCAATGTGGACTTCTTGGTCCAAATTTAAAGCAAGGCATAGCCAGATATTCACTTTGAAAAAAAAGAAAAAATACCCAAGGGGTTAAGACCATCCTAATTGTTTCGAAGGGGTTTAGCATTGCAAGACGGGGAAGCTACAATAAATGACATTCTCTACTATTAGATAACCAAACAGTAGTTTTTTTGCTGCTATAATATTACTACAACTACTGCTAACAACTGACCATAGCACCAAGCCGCCTGAGGCTAACACAGCTAAGTACGCTCCCCCTCCATCCCAATCTATTCAAAGCCTCCCCCTTTACACCCTCCCAAGAAGTTCCCATTTTCCTTAAATCTTTCTTTATGACATCCTCCCACACCAACCGCGGACGACCTGCATTCCGTTTAGGCCTAGACGGTTGGCCGAAAAGAACAATGGTACTATTCTATTAATCGTGCTCTTTTGAATACGGCAATGCATACCAGTCAGGAAATAGATCAAAACGCGTTATGAAAACAGGTTTACAATGCCTTCTGGAATGTAAACAAAGGCAAGAACTGTATTTAAATTGTTGTTTTTTGGGGTTTAGGGGATGGGGGGAGGTACCTAGGTTAGGTTAGGCTATATTAGGTTACGTATTTAATATATGGTATGCTTTGCCCCCCCCCCCTAATGTGCAATAATATAGTCCAAATTTGATTCTAAACTATTATATATTCATCCTATTTTATTTTATTTCATTAGCATTAACAAAACTAGCACTATATAAAAGAGCCCGGTTAATAGAACAGTGTCAGAACAATCTCTGGCAATCTGTCATCCTTCATCCCCAGCCCTACACTCCTAAACATCCCCTGTGGCTATGCCGGTGGTGGTAGGTCCAAATGATTTCAGCAGGCACACGTTCTATTGAAAATAGTCCACTTAACCTTATGATGAAAATGTTTTGTTGTCATCTTAACTGAATCCTCTGGAAGCTCGCATGTGAACCATGCAACATTTTTATTTTCACATTTGTCGCGGACTGCTTTTTAAAAAAAGCGTTCATTTCCTGCAAATCGAATATGATAAAAGTGGAAATAATTGTGCTTTAATCGGAAGTAAAGATTCGCTGTCCCAACGATACAATATCGCAAAGATGGTTGCAATTTATATTTCATGGTGAAAAATGCATTGCGACTCCGAATATCGCATGGGGTAAGCAACAAGCAATATAGATTCTGCTGCACTGAAAAACCACTTATGTCATGTTCTATTTTATACGGTATTTATTTTCTTATATTCGTGTGTTGCTAAACAGCATCGAATCGAGAAGTTGTCGTACAGATTTAAATCAAGGGATAGCCATTGGTTCATTTGGAAAAAATACCCTGGGGCATAGCCAGGGCACATACAGTCTTTAAGGGTTTAGCACACAGTCTTTGTTTCAAAGGGGTTTAGCATTTCAAGACTTGGGAATTACGATAAATATCGTTTTAGCTTTTGAATAACCAAAAAGAATGTTTTTTTTTGGGGGGGGGAGGGGGGCCGGTTTGAGGCAAACCTAATCTGTTCGGTCAAATATATGAATTGAGGTTTTAATTAATTTGGAACTTAAAATCTATAGCACATCGTTTGTAAGTTACATCATCCTAATTATACCATAACCGAAACTCCATATTTTGATCGAGCTGATTTGTTATCAATCAAAGGATTTGCAGTCTTTCCCAGGTGCAGACAAGCCTGTGACAGGGGCGGATCCAGGATTTTTTTTTAGGGGAGGGCATAAAATAGGTTAATCCGGTAAACTTGCGTTAAGAGCAAGTTTATTTAAAGCAAACTTGCGTTAATTAAGTTAATTACACTACTTTTGACTGCGTTAGGGGGGCGCCCCCCTCTGGATCCGCCACTGGCCTGTGATTCTGTCTTTCTGAACCTAGATCTAGCTTTGAGTCTATACCCCTAAAATAGCCTAACGCGTATTCCGTTTCCCCTAAACTATTGTACCAAATGGTTGAGAAAAAAGAAAGAAAATCGGATGTCAGTCCTTTCTACAAATTAAATAAAAAAAACAAGTTTTTTAAACTGAAAGTAAGGAGCGACACTAAAACTTAAAACGAACAGAAATTATTCCGTATATGAAAGGGGCTGTCCCCTCCTCAACGCCTAGGTCTTTACGCTAAAGTTTTTTATTGTTTTAAAAAATAAAGATGTGAGACAGAGTCAAACTTTAGCGTAAAGAGCGAGGCGTTGAGGAGGGGACAGCCCCTTTCATATACGGAATAATTTCTGTTCGTTTTAAGTTTTAGTGTCGCTCCTTACTTTCAGTTTAAGAAACTTGTTTTTATTTATTTAATTTCTGATCGTTTTTTAGTTAATGCAGCTTTTATCGTGGCTCGCCGTCATTGAATAAGTAAACAAAATTTGCATAAAAATTTACTTTTCTTTTTCTAAATGGCTGTCTCTAAATTTGGTTCTGACGTAATCTACAAATTAACTTACGTAACGAACTTCTATATTCGTATATTTTTCTTCTGGCAAAAAATACAAAGTTGCAGATTTTTGCAGATATGAGCTTGACACCTATGTAATGGGGTTTTCTAATACGCTGAATCTGACGGTGTGATTTTCATTAAAAATTTTTCACTTTTAGGGGATGTTTCCCCCCTCTTTAAAAAATCAGGTAAATTTTCTCAGGCTCGCAGCCTTTGATGAGTAATACTAAACTTAATAAAATTCATATATTTAGAATCAGCATTATAAACCCATTCTTTTGATACATTTATTAACATCAAAGTTCCGTTTTTAAAAGTTTCAATTACTATTGAGCCGTATCGCTTGTTTTTTTTTATTGTTTTTTTTTATTAAGTATATGTTATTACGTATATGAGGGGGTTCTCCCCTTAGTAAATACCAAGCACTTTAAGATAAAAGTTAAAATAAAATTTAATTCACAAAAACCTTAATAACAAATTACGTTTAATTATAATAGATAGATATTTTTAAAGAACAAAAACAAAATGTAGAATAATGAGGGTGGTATTGAATTGGTGGTGAACCCCCTCATATACGTAATAATTTCTGTTCATTTTAAGTTTTAATGTTGCTTATTACTTTAAGTTGAAAAAACCTGTTTTTTTAAAATTTAATTTCTGATCGTTTTTTAAATAATGCTTGGAAATCCGGCGCCCCCTTCATAAAAATGTCCCTTACCCCAAAGAAACATCCTCCACGGAAAGATTCTTCCGAATAACCCCCTCCTCCAGCCCCCCCCACCAGAAAAAAAATCTTCCTGAAAATGTCTGTATACTTCCCAATAACCAATACAATATGTAAGCAATGGGCAAAGTTCATAACTTGCAGCCCTTCCCCTGGGAACTGTGGGGGATTAAGTCATCGTAAAAGACATATTTATTAGATTTTCGACTATGCTGAACAAAATGGCTATCTCAAAATTTTAATTGGGTGACTTTGAGAAAAAAATTAGCGTGGGAGGGGGCCTAGTTGCCCTCCATTTTTTTGATCACTTAAAAAGGGCATTAGAACTTTTAATTTAAGTTCCAATGAGCCGTCTTACGATATTCTAGTACCACTGGGTCAATACGATTACCCCTGGGGAAAAAAAACAAATAAACGCACACCCGTGATCTTTCTTCTGGCAAAAAATGCAACATTCCACATTTTTGTAGATAGGAGCTTGAAACCTCTACAGTAGGGTTCTCTGATACGTTGAATCTGATGGTGGGATTTTCATGAAGGTTCTATAACTTTTAGGGGGTCTGTCCCTCTTTTTTCGAAAATCAGCCAAATTGTCTCAGGGGCGTAACTTTTGATGGGAAAGACTAAACTTGATGAAACTTATATATTTGAAATCAAAATTAAAATCTGATTCTTTTGATGTATCTATTGGTACCAAAATTCCGTTTTTTAGAGTTTTAGTTACCATTGAGCCGGGTCGCTCCTTACTTACAGTTCGTTACCACGAACTGTTTGATAAATACACTGCGCTACGAGTTTAATGATTGGGCTAATAAAGGTTTACCTCTGCACTGAGAATACGTCATAATATATAAGAAACTATGCACCAGAACGGTCATAAGTATGTACTAGTAATTTAAAAAACATCTAGTGCGTTCACTTCCACAATCCAGAACCAAGGTTGTTGAATTTTGCAGTAACCCGTTGCCCGGTATTCTTGTAATTCAATCCAATTATTTTAAGAGACGGAAAATACAGTGGTCAAAGATTTCGGAAGTTGTCTCCAGAATTCGACAAGGAAATTTTGTTCTGGCCAGGATTGCCACCCTTGTGGTTTATCACTAATTCTAGTGATTTTTTGTATTGCATAAACCAAAAAATCACTAAATCAGCTCATGATTCACTAGACTACTGAAGAAAATCAAATCAACAAAAAAACAACTAAAATCTAGTGATTTGTTCCTTACTGGGTGACAACCTGGCTACTAGCTTTCAGCTATTCTTCTCTCGCTTATTTTAACACCAAAATAATGTAAAGTATATGGTATGGATTTATGAGAGGGGTAAATCACAATTCAACTCTTAAAATAACAGTTACACGAAACATAATAAACAATAAGTTATCCTAAAACTTTAGGAAAAGGGAGCGCCTGAAGGGACCCCACACTGCTTATTTGGCTGCCGGTACAAAAATCAATTTGCTACAGAACTGAGGAGAGGCTTAGACTCATATATTCATTGTTTCTTTTTTCTAATTCAATTGTCGTTCCATTCTAAATAGAACTTGCCAAACAGACCATTTCTATTTGGGGCCATTTCGAGGACGATTTCTGGATCTAAAGAGCTGAAGTAAAATATCAGGATTTTCAAAAAGGCCCAATTAAGATGCCAGAGGCAACATACTAGCGTTACCTTATTAAAGTGCAGGGGTGCCAATCTAAGAAAAGGTATGAAAAAGCAAAATTAATTTTTCACTATCAAGGGGCGTAATTACGTAGTTTTTCAACTTAATAAATGAACAAAAACAGCTATTTTTCAAAATCTAGGAGGCAGGCAAAATTATATAGGGTTAAAATTGACCCCTAGCCCCACAGAAAAAAAATTAGCGCCCCTGGTACAGTGGCATGGGCCATATAGTATTGTTTTCTTGCTCGACCACTTCATGAAGAAGGCACGGTCTTAGAAACCTGGGAGGGGAATCA
Organism: Artemia sp. Qi Xiang Cuo; assembly: GCF_049724085.1. Classification (NCBI taxonomy): domain Eukaryota; kingdom Metazoa; phylum Arthropoda; class Branchiopoda; order Anostraca; family Artemiidae; genus Artemia; species Artemia sp. Qi Xiang Cuo. Next base: position 41,128,343 of record NC_142805.1, read on the forward strand.
TTCGCTCAGAAATAAAAATTTATAGTGCCCTTTCTGAGGTTTGAAAGTGATTGGAGGGCAACTAGTCTCCTTCCTGTTATCTCTTTTGAATCCAGGCACCCCCATAACTCCCCATGGTATTGGATCAACATATTAAGATAAGTTGAAAGAATTAATAATGCGCCTCGGGAGTCTTCACGACCCCAGAAACCAAAGGGGTAATGCCCCTAAGTTATGTAAATTACCTATCGTTCACAAAAAGTCTTAGCTGAAAAAGCGGGCAGTTTTGTCATGGTTGTTCAATCCGCTTGGAATTCGTAGAGAGCGTTGTTTAGGTCAATATTTCCCACAATATCCCAAGAGTATACTCGTAAAAACGATACGCGTACCTGGGTGAATAAAAAAAACGGCAAGCGTACCCGAGATTTAAAAAAACATTACCTGCAATATCAAACAGTTCGTGGTAACGAACTGTAAGTAAGGTGTGACCCGGCTCAATAGTAACCGAAACTCTAGAAAACGGTACTTTTGAAGTACTTTTAGAAATACCATTTACAGGTATTTCTGATAGGATTAAGCTATAGATAGATTAAATTAAAAAAAAATGACTGATAGTAAGGAGCAACATCAAAACTTAAAACGAACAGAAAATATTACTTATATGATTGGGATTTCCGCCTAGTCAATACCTCGCTCTTAAAGCCAAAGATGTTTTAGTACTTTCATAAGAGCTATTTATTTTGTGAGGCCTTTGTGATTAAGCGGTCATTTTTAAAGAATTGGAACAAAATTCGAAATTGAGCTTAAAGGGCAAGGTATTGACTAGGGGGCGAACCCCCCTAATATACGTATTAAAAATATATGAATATAGAAGTTCGTTACGTAAGTCAATTCGTAAGTTACGTATATTTATTACTAATAAAAACGTTCGTAAGTAAAATTAAACAAGTTTCGAGAAAGCCATTTCACCAAATAAAAGTAAAATTAATATGTAAATTTTGTTTTAATCATTCATGTACGGTGAGCCAAAATAAAAACCTGCATTAATTCAAAAACGTTCAAAAATTAAATGAAAAAAACAAGTTTTTTTTTAACTGAAATTAAGGAACGACGTTAAACCTTAAAACTAACAGAAATTATTCCGTATATGAAAGGGGCGGTCCCCTCCTCAACGCCTCGCGCTTTACGCTAAAGTTTGACTTTCTCACAACTCCATTTTTTTTAAACAATAAAAAACTTAAGCGTAAAGAGTGAGACGTTGAGGAGGGGACAGCCCCTTTCATATACGGAATAATTTCTGTTAATTTTAAGTTTTAACGTCGTTCCTTACTTTCAGTTAAAAAAAAACTTGTTTTTTTTTATTTAATCTCAGGATATTGCAGGGATCGAATTGGATCTTTGGGAACGGTGGAGGGCAAGTGGAACTGGATTTTTTTTTTAGCTTTAAAAAAAGTCAAAACTTTCAGAATGTTTAGTACTTAGGGGGAGAGAAGCAGGGGGCTTAAAAATTTTTAGCCTATAAATTTAGCCCCAGTAGAACTTCCTAATATTGAAGTAGTGAGATAAACTGAAAGACGGCATACATTTGTACGCAGGTTATGGAAATAGCGCATCAGCAATATCTCAATGACTGTCTGGGGGAATCAATTTGAGACTTTCAGGGAGTGTTGAGGCGTCTAATGGAAATGGGATTTTGAATTCGTGGCGATGGCAGAGGTATCGGGAACTGACTTGAAAACTTTTAGGGAGCGCTGAGCGAGGATCAATTAGACCTCAAATTTTGACTTGGAAGAGAGATCAGAGGGGAAGGATTGAAATGTCTGCTCTCATCGACCTAAAAGTCTTTGCAACATTGGCTCTTATGGGATTTATAATCAACTAACGGCTAAGTAGCCAGGTAAATGAAAAAAACACCATCGGTACACAGGTTACAAAAATAACGCATCTACAATATCTTCAGAACCGTTTTGGGGATGAAGTTCATGTTTTCGAAAACTGCTGGAAAGGCCAAGTGAAACGTAAATTTTTACTTGAAGGAAAAGGGCAGTGGCAAGGCACAATTTTTTTTCAGATCCTTCAAAACGTTTTGCACTATCAGCCCCTGTGGAACTTAGAATGCATGCACGGTGCAATATCTCAGGAAACGGCTAGAAGGGATCGAGTTGAAAATTTTGGGGAATGTCGAGTGAAATAATGGAACTTAAAATGGTTGTGTTTATGGAAGGGATTGGGGGGCAGGGATCCGAAAAGTTTTCGTGTCCAACTTAACTTAAAAAAAAATTGTGCTGCGAGCCCCTGTGGAAATTTTTTTTTCACAATGAAGGAGGAAGGTAAATTTAAAGACATTATGTATTTCCAGACTATCAAAATAGTTCATCCGCAATATCTCAGGACCGCCTTAGATGATCAACTTGTAACTTTCAGGGAATGTTAGGGGAAAAAACAGGGCAAGGGGAAATCAAATTTTATCTTTTGGAGTGGGATAAGAGGGTCAAAACATTTTCATTTCAAAAATATTGGGTTGCCCAATAAAATAGTCCAAAAAAAGGGTCAATGGGTTTTTTTTTCTGAAAAGCTCGAAACTTTTATAAGCATATCGTAGTATCAAGAGGACCCCAATGCACAAAAAAAAACAAAACAAAAAAACTAGAAAACAAAGCATCGTCCAAAAATGGCCAAAAACTTTTTTCCGGTCAGCCAGGACTCATCATATTTTTGTTCAACCCAGACCAAAAGGAAGTACTGGACTTTGCATGTTCCTGACCATCTCTGACAAGAAAAGTAATGACCATCTCTGACCGGTTTGAAAATTAAATTCCTATGTTCCTGGACCTGGTTGACTCCTATCTATCCCTCAATATTTTGGCAGAAAGGTAACTATGTTGCACCTTGTTTAGGGCAAAATGACGCAACCGTTTTCATGCTATATTATAAGAGGCACAAAGTGGGCCATAGCTCGTCTAATACCGTTCTGAAGGTACGTGTCACCACATTTTGTAAGATAAAATTCGTCTTGGGACACAACATTTCAAAAGCATCGCGGGGTTGATATCTACAATTTTTTATTTTTCTGGAAAAAATTTATTGTTTAACTTCTTAGAACTTTTTAATTGAAATAGTTTTAGTTAATATTAATTTTGCTAATGCCGGCTAGTAAGTTTTTTTTGTGAATCCACTTGTGTTAATTATTAGCCGGAATGATAATAACTCCGTTTTAGGCCGCTTACATCCATTCTTATGCAGATTATCGTTTTGAGCGCCGTGTTCAACAGAGGTTTGTGTATTTTCAGAACCCATGTTCAATCATGCTATTCTGGCGCTTTATAATTTCGAAAAACCCGTGTCCAACGCTTTCAGAAGTCGTCAATTGAAAACACTTAGATATGAACGGGGGTGCTACCATTTCAAACAACCGTCACAAGCTCTAAACGTCATTTCGTCGACAAGGAAAATCCATCAGAACCACTAACCGTCAGAACGTCGACAGTCATAACATCGACACGTCATTTCATCGACAGTCACAATTGCTACCCGTCAGAACGTCGACAGTCATAACATCTAAAAAAAATTTAGGTGTTATGACGTGTCGATGTTATGACTGTCGACGTTCTGACGATTAGTGGTTCTGACGGATTTTCGTTATGAAAAGAATTACCTCGCTCAGGTTAGGTTTTAATATATTAGGCTTTTTATATATTAGGTTTTAATAATTAGGTTATGTTAGGTCTAAAAATTTATAGATGTTATGACTGTCGACGTTCTGACGGTTAGTGGTTCTGATGGATTTTTGTTATGATATTTTTTTTAGATGTTATGACTGTCGACGTTCTTACGGGTAGCGATTGTGACTGTCGATGAACTGACGTGTCGATGTTATGACTGTCGATGTTGTGAAGGTTAGTGGTTCTGAGGTTTCGACGGATTTTTTGTCGATGTTATGACGGATTTAGTACTGCTCCTGACGCTAGTGCTCCTGATGGTTAGATGTTATGACGCCTTCCCATATGAACGCACGCAGAACCTGAAAACGATTTTTGTCAAACCCGCTCACCACACCCGTCGCCTGAAAACAGAACAGAACTAATGGTAGATTTGATGGTAGTGGTCATAGAAGGAGATCCAATTAAACTTGTCAAGGAATTCGGACTTTTTAGGATCTGTACTAACACCTTGATGAGGGTTACAAAAAGAAATGGCTAGAGTTAATGGGAAAGTCTAAACAGTGTTTACCATTTTGTAAACAAAAAACAACGAAGTTTTTGGGCGACAATTTTCAGGAGAGAGTTGATAAATTGGACTTGTGACTTGATCAATCGAATATGACCACCGAAAAAATCATCAAAGAGGATTGTTCCGAGTATTTCGATTTACGGTGGTATACATAAGGTCCCTAAGTCCTGAAAGTAGTAATCTACCCATTCCTATGTTCACCATCGATTGGTAAATCACAAAACTAGTTTAATTTAGCATGAGTGATGTAGAAGAGCTAGTCAAGTAATAATATTTTACGGGATAGATCCCGTTAGAACCCATTTGCCATTATAAATTGGGTATTAGGAAAATCAAAGTGGTTGCAAACTCAAAGAGCTCACCAAAACCTTGACATCGAAGGCAGGGCCAGAAGCACAGACCTAAAACAGGGAGATTCCTTTGGGTACATGAATTACAACTGTGATTCCCAACATACGGTGCAGGTCTCACCGATGGGGCATGTCAATATTTTGGTAGGTCATGGGAAGGACGTGCACCCTCGTCTGACTATACTTTAGAGCCTTGGTTTTGAAGAAAAAAAAACATTTTTCATGTGAATGACACGACAATAAAATATATTTATATAGTAACAAAATGAAAAATACATGATAGTATTGCAATGGTGTCGTATTCAGACAATGGTTCGTAGTATTGCAATGGTGTAGTATAAAAGGTGTCGTACCCAGAGATATTTTTCATTAGTATAAAATAGGCCTGAAGGATGACCCAAAAAAAGTACCAGGTTAGTGGCCTTTTAGGCTTCCTTAACATGAATACACGTAAAATTTTCAATAAAAATTTAAATATCACGAAGGGGGCATCAGGATTTTGGAAATGTCTAGGTGGGGCATGACCTAAAATCGGTTAGGAACCACTGAATCAGAACCGGAAGCATATATAAGGGAATACAGTTGTGGACGCTTGTGGTAACCGGCATAGGCATCAAACTTTTCTTTTTCTATAAGGAAGAGGGCTCATTATTAAAGTAGAAATGGTTCCAATATTCTGAAATGCAGTGTTAATAAATCCTAATGACTCATTTTGAGTTATTCATACTAAGATACCATTTTTTGTCTTTTCAGCCCTCAAAGAACGTCTCCTGATTAAAGTTTTTCTAACCTTTATACCAATTTCATTTTATTCCATTTTTGAAAATTTGCTTCAAAATAAAACGTTTACCACATAAAACATAAGAAAAGGCTATATCAAAACGGGAGCAAAAGTTGTTAATATAGTCTGACTCCTGTAGTAGAAACAATATGTATATTTAGAGGCAATTTAAACTTAGAAATTTTAAAAGCTTTTTATGAAAAAGTGACCAACGATTCTCACCAGTAGACTATATTCTTTTTTAAACTACTCACCACAAATATATCTAAGTAATGATTGCTTTTTTAGCTATCTATCATTATTTTGACTTCAAATATCCAAGGCCTAAAGCCGAAAGGAGCACACACCCACTTTTAACCTCAATCTGTCCTGACATAGGAACAAGTTGCAAGGCTGCTAACTGTTGCACTTTTTTTTTTTTTTTGGTTGGTTGCTGTTGCGTCCGTAACATAAGACGCGGAAAATCTACACTTTTGGTCAAACTGGCTATTCTCTAAGAAAACTTGACACGTTAGTGTGTTTTTTGGGGTCAAGTGGTCACATGTTGACAAGCTTGTCATTAGGCAACCCTGTTGTAAATCGTGGCTGAATTCAAAGAAGAAATAAGTAAGAGATAAAAGCAAGGTAAAAATAAGGAACTGAGACAAAAAAAAATGAAACAAAGATGGAAAGCAAAAATCACTCCTTCACTATGTTCAAGTTGATGTTTGTATATTTCAGGACTGGTTAAATCAAGTGTCACATAGAACACCAAATCATGTGCATGAGTTACTTCTTAATTTGCATAACAAACATACAATGACATATTGAGATTTAAAAAAAATCATTAAAAAACGAAATAAGAACGAACTTAAAAAAAATCGTTGGCAAAATAAATGAAAAAAATCTATTAGCAAAAACACAAAAATAATACAAATATTACAGGCAAGAACTCCATTCAGCCGTCCACAATGTGAAAACAGAAAAAACGATATAGAAAAAATAAGCAAAACGAAATTTAAAGGCAAACTTAAAAAACGAAGATCGAAGAAGATCAACAAATATAAAAGAACCACCTAATGACACCAACTGCAAGAAGATGACATAAAAATTGAAAAAATGATTAATCATTCATTTGGGAATGTATTTTATCTATTTGGGATTTGTCTCTTGCCAATATCTGCATTTTGATTAGGTTGCGAAATAATTGGCATACGTGCAAGGAGTCATCCATTAAGAAAAAAATGTTAAAACGAACCAAAGACGAAATAAGAACGAATTAAAGAAAAAATTGGCAAAATAAATGAAAAATTTTCAGCTAGCGGGACCAAAAGATAATACAAATGTTACGGTTTAACCCTCTGTTCTGCCATAAAGGCACATCTAGAGCAAAATCTAGAGGAGCCCAATGTGACAAGGGCGCCAATAATTGACCAGATTGACAAGCTTATTTAGAAAAAAAATGAATGAGGGTGCCAGAATAATCTTGGGGGGTGGCACGGTCCCCCCAATCCCCTGGATCCGCCCCTGTTCAGCCGTCTACAATATATATAAAAAAAAAGAAGCAAAACAAATGCAAATACAAGCCCCCAAAAAAGATAAACAAAATTTAAAAGACCCACCTACTATAAAAAGGTGATTTAGAAATGAACCTGAAAATTCTTTTTTCAGCGCCACCTAGTGTACATCTCAGAGCGCCACATGTTCCGCTCAGCTCTGCCACCTTTGACACAGTAACCACAAGGCTTGGTACAGTTCCGCCATTCTTGGCGCACTTTTTCAACGACTGGCATGTGTCACCTAGTGTGCGGTATTTTTTGGAAGTTGGGGATTCCTCGCAGACACGTGTTTTTATATCATAAGGGGAGGAAAAATACAAATAATCATAATATATGAAGTATTCTAAACGGGGCTCAAGAGAGTTTCCCGAGCTGAGGTTTTGGCCAAAATATTTTCGCTATTTTCTGATATTTTACTGGCTGAAATTTTTCCTCGTTTTTTATTCTACGTTTTTTTTTTTTTTTTTTTTTTTTTACTTCGGATTTGGATAGTTCCGTCTTGGAACTTATTTGAGACTGAATTTCACATGCAAATAGAAGCAGAAAAATAGAATCAAATGTATGTTGCAGAATCTGAAAATGTACCGAAGAAGATGCATAAGAACCTTTTAATTGACACTAACTTTAAACAATCAGGCTGGAATGTGTCGAGGCTTAAGAAAAAAAAAAAAAAAAAAAAAAAAAAACGAATCTTTAATCCCTGCATTAAAGTCCGTGTTCCCCGATTTGTCTGTTGATATTTGTCAAGAACGTACACAAGCTTGCTGCATAATACGTCACGTGCTAGCACCTACGAAGAGGGATGTATGAGTAAGCAAGCTCAAACATTAGCATCCCCCCCTCCTTTATTGTTGACGATTCCACAGAAAAATCATGCAAGAAAGTACTGCATTTGGTGCTTGTTGGTAAGTACTTGCCCTCAGGCCATACGGTTCGAGAGGATTTTTTGGGGCCGCAACAGGTCCGGTGCTAGTGCAGAAGGGTTAGAGAAGTTGATAATCAGTCATCTTAAAAGCCTCAGAATTCCAATAAAAAAAAGTTCAGTAGCCTTGGATTCAATAATGCAAGCGCCAGAAAAAAATAAATAGAAAAATGAAATAAAATGCAAGCACAAATACCAGAGAGTAAAATGGATTTGGTGTACTCCTGAAAGAGGTAATACCGTATTACTTACTTTCGGATACATGAGCCATTCTGTGGCACTATAAGAATAGTGCAAACATGCCCAGAAAGGCCTTATATATTAAGTTATCGTGCATGTGACAAATAGTTCAAAATAAATTGATGACTCGAAAGGGCATCAAAACTTTCGGTCCGTGGAAAACCACAGAATGTGCAGGTTGTCAACAAAGGTGACTGTGCTTGGAACCCGCAATACTATACTAATTGAACACTTGAAATCGCTTTTTCTCTCCTTCACTTACCAGGGAGAAGGTGGTTTAGCTGGAGATAGATTTGGAAAAGACACGACGATGAAAATCCTTATTTTTCGTGCACGATTCAAGGGTCATTGCTTATCTGTATATTTTGGCGTTTGTGCTCCAGAAGGTGTATATTATAAATAAGGAAATTCGGCCAGATTCGATAAAAATTTACAAACTAGTAGAAATCACCACTCAGCTCTCAAACTAGGAAATAAAATGAACGCTGCCTTGAGAATTCCACACTTGAGAATCTGATATGCATAGATCTTGAAACGGCTTTATCCGTCAGCATCCGCTGCTGGTACGACTCCCTGCTTGCTGTGGACTCAAGAGATCAGACTCAAAACAAAATAGAGAACCAGTGGTCCATTTTTACACCCAAAATCTATTACCAGAAGAAAAAACGGAACTGGATGGAACTACATTCGAAGAGAAAGCAGCAGTGTCTCCAAACTGTATTTGCAACACAAAAAATAGCACGAAATGTCACAAAAAATAAAATGACGAATCTTATGTTTTTCGTCAAAACTGACATGCTCCTTTTCTTTAAAGGTGTTATTAATAATATCTGGCTAATAATATCTGGCTAATATTTGGAATGCTGTCGGGATGTTAGTACCGATAATTCATTGCAGTAACAAGCCACTGGACCGGCACCAAAGCTTTACAAGCTCATCCTCTCCTTCAATTGTCTCAATGCCTTACTCTATACTATTCCCATGAAGTTCTGATTGCGTCGGGGTAAGGTAAAGAAAAATAAAAAAGCTAAAAATTGAAAACCTGACCAGCAGATTGACCGGTGCTCTACTAGATTTGGCTATCGCATGGAGACGGCAAGAATTGAACTTTTTTTTTGTAGTTCTGACTGCCAAACAGAAATAGCCAGGATCACGCTTTTGGGTTCACTTTGTCGCAAGGAAATGACCGAGGTCAACAGTTTTTTGGTCAAGTTGCCGCAAGTTCCCAAGCTCGTTTATTGGCAACCATGAGCAGTAGACCGTAATGGCACAGTAATCTGGTGATCCTCCTACTAGTTTGGCAAAAATTTTGTTTTCTTCCTTGAGTGACCTTTATCATAACTGTTGTTATGAAACCTTAGCTTCTAAATAGTATAAGTCAATATTTAAGCAACCAGCAGAAGACATTTCCATCACACCCATATATTTTTATGCACGTATATAATTGGCTTTTCAATATATAGGACGACATAAATTGTGCGGTAATTAACTTCTAGTGGGTATTATGTTTGTGTATGAAGTCTGCATGTTCAATTACTTGTTTTTTCTAGAAATAAACTAGGGCACAAATTAACAAAAATAGAGAAAACATAAAAAAAAGTTCGTTGATAATAGTGAACATGTCTATTTTAATCATTAAAAGAATTCTATAAATTCTATAAAAATACTTCTTCCAAAAAAGTAGTTTTTCAGAATAAATAAAACTAAAACAAAAAAAATTTAAATGAATAATTACATCAAACATAAAAAAAAACAGAAATTACCACAAATAAAATTAGGGCTACACTCCCACCGAGTCCACTAAAGGCCCCAGTGCGTCATTTCCCTTTATAGAAAGCAAATTCTGTTTCGAATTGTGGATTTCTCGTTAGTCACAACATCAACAAAAACGCAACAACAAAATAATATCACAAAGCTAATAAAGGTTTACGACCAGGCATATCAACTGCAGGGTGCGGAAGCAGGGAGACCAATTACTCTCCTAGATTTATTTTTATCTCCCCCCCCCCCCAAAGATTTTGAAAAATTATTTTTTGGCAATTTCATTGAAAATTTTTAATTTCCTATTTCCACCAAGAAAAAAAAACAGCGACATTACCATACCTAGATTATGGAAAACAAATTACAACCCCCCTCCCCTACATTTTCGCGATGGAACCATTTTTTGCAGCTAAAACTTAGTTCATGTAGTAATGGGGAAACCTCCCCCTCCCTAATAGACATATAAAAGACTTGAGTGAAAACTGTATTTTATTGGAAACGATACGTTTTTTGAACATGGTTTCTGTTTGTCAGAACACCAGCTGTCGGAGAAATGAAATTTGATTGATTGTTTAAAATATAATTATATTAATTCCTGGAAGTCTCAGAAATTCTTGATTTTTCAGTTATGACAAAAGAGAAAGTATTTAAAATATATTTTGTTTTCAGTGGAACGCAAATGATGCTCTGGCCTTTAGAAGGTTTAAGGGGCGATAGCCGCGTTCTTATTTGTGACAATTTCGGTTAATTTGGCCTTATTATTCATTTTCTTTTCAGTTCGTTTTTGGATTTATCTATTCATCCAAAGCAGTATCTGTGATTTTCATGTTTGATAGGTTTATTCATTTAATTTCTGTTCATTTTTCTTTGAAAAAATTCTTTTTTGGATTACATTTAAACAAATCTAATTTTTATCTTTATGTTACTTAATCTTAGGAATACTTGTAAATATTCCTGTTTTTCTACTTAAGAACTAGAATATTTGATTGTAATTTAAATTTTGGGCAAAATGCGAATATTCAGTTAGGAGGTTCGATCATCCGTGGACTTTTGCAATAAGTTGTTGATAATACGTTTACTATAAAAATTAAAGTAGATGGGGAGGTGATTTTTGTCCATCAGGATTGGAAATCTGCGGAAATTTAAGTGTTCTATGGGGTTGAAGCCATCTCATAGATGCCCTGATATGCATACATTTCAATTCACCATGTCATTAAACAGGCTTTGTCATCTCCTATTTTGATGTAACTGTTTCTTTGTTGTAGTAAATGCTTTTCAAAGTAATTCATAAAATTGGATTATATTTTTTGTCTTAAATTGTAATTGAATATGGTGACCAATACATCCAGGTTTTTTTCCTCAGTTTTTCGTCTTAATGGAGGTTCTTGTGACCCTGTCTGTGTGTTCTAATATTTATCAAGCGGATGAGCGAAAAAAGACCCGCATATTTCTCGCTAAGAATTGATAAAGCAATTTGTGTTCTTCCAAAGTTTGTGTTCCTCCTTAAGTGGCCCAGTGGACTTTTGCTTAAAGTTTTATCCCGATCGAAGAAAAAAAAATTTGTGCCTGTTTTGGGGTGTAATGAGTAGACGCAATCCAATTTTTTTCAAAATTCTTCTTCTCATAGGCTTGTTTTGCCAATGCAAGCCGACCGGAGATAAAATAAATTCGGGACTATTTTGGGCGTCATAAATCAATGTATTAACTTATTTTCAATGATTTTGTCTTCATTGAGGTCATCTTGTCCCTGTCTGCATGCCCTGTAAATTAAACCAACAAAACAAAATCTATTGGCCTAGTTTTAGGTGCCACATATCGATATAATCAAACTTCAAAATGTTTTGCCTCCATTGAGGTCTACCCGGCCTTGTCGACATAACCTGTAAGTTTCAAGCCCATTCGAGGCAAAACAAGTTTTATGCCCATTTTGGGCGTCACGAATCAATAAAGGCAATTAGTTTTAATTTATAATTTATGTTTCCTTTCTTTAGGTAAAATTCTGTATCACATGCTTGCTGTATTGCTTTTTTTAGTGTTTAAGATGACTGGATTCAAGAATAATTTCAGTTTGGCATCGTCACTGAATTCAATTTACCGCGGGTTGGACTTACGTTATTTTTGCATCAACGGCTTTAAGCAAAGCCAAAATAAAGCATGTTGCAAGAACAAAACACGTTTGGCTATATACGCAATATACTATGTCGGTTGATAGATCTGTAGGAGAGACAGAAAAATATTCCGCCTGTTTTCTGATGCCATGAATCGACGCAAGTTTTTTTGTTACTTTTCTGTCTTCACCAAAGTTTTCTTACCGTCGTCTATGTGCAACCTTAAATCGAAATAGGACACACCTATCAGAGATTTTTCAAATGTACGTTCAGTAAAAAAATAGTTTTTGGTATTTTTTTGGGCCTGTTCGGCCTAACACATTTCTTTTTACATTAGGTTACTCTTGTTCTAGAAATTTAAGGCTGCAAAATTTAAATCGATCAAGGAAAACAAGTTTTTCATCCCATTTTTGCGCTGCCCAACATCTTCCAACAGAAATGCGTGGTCCCTTCGCCCCAACAACGATCCTGGAAAGTCTCAAGTTTATCGGGCAATTTTTGGCACTTTTTGGGACCCATCTTTGAAGGATTTATAACATTAATCGCCCCTTTTATAATAAACTTATTGTTTTCGATCCTCCGTGTTTTTTTTTTTTTTTTTTTTTTTTTTTTTTTTTTGGCAAGACCACATTTTGCAACCGATTAGCATCTCTGATAATACCATCAAACAGTTCGAGGCAACAAACTGTAAGCAAGGAGTGATGCGGTTCAATAGTAACCGAAACTCTAAGAAACAGAATTTATCATCAAACGAATCAAATTTTGATGCTTATCCGAATGCATAATATTCATCAAGTTTACTGTTACCCATCAAAGTTACGAGCCTGAGAAAATTTGCTCAATTTTCTTAAAAGGGGGAAAACCCCAAAAAACATCATGTGATCTTAATAAAAATCACACCATCAAATTAAGCATATCAGAGAACTCTGCTTTAGAGGTTTCAAACTCCTATATACAAAAATGTGAAATTTTGTATTTTTTGCCAAAAGAAAAATCATGGATGCGAGTTTATTTTTATTTTTTTTTTCTAGCGGTAATCGTATCGAACTAGTGATTCTAGAGGATAGGAAGAATAATCGATTGATCGGATATCAAAAGTTTTAGTGCCCTTTTTAAGTGACCAAAAATATTGGACGGCAGCTAGCCCCCCTTTAACGCCCCTTTTTTTTATCCAAAGTCGTCCAATCAAAGTTTTGAGATAGCCATTTTCTTCAGCATGGTCGCAAGATCTAATAACTATGTTGTTAAGGAAGACTTGACCCCAAACAGTCCGTGGAGGAAGGGCTGCAAGCTATGAATTTTGCCCATTGTTTACATATAGTATTGATTATTGGAACGTATACATAATATTTTTCAGTGGGGAGATTTTTCTTTTTTCAGTGGGAAATACGTGGGAGGATCTTCTTTCTATAAAGGAATTATTCACGGGGGAAGGGAATTGTCAATGGAGGGGTAGCCAGATTTTCCGGCATTATTTAACAACGATCAGATATTAAATAACAAAATGAGTTTTTTCAACTGAAAGTAAAGAGCATCATTACAACTTAAAACAAACAGAAATTATTACACATATGAGGGATTTGCCCCCTCCTCAATACCTCGCTCTTTATGCAAAAACATTTTTCTAGAACTTTCAAAAAAGCTTATTATTCTAAGTAACGGGCCCTTATGTTTGAGTAATCATTCTTAAATAATTGGAGCGAAAAGTCAAACATTAGCAGTGGCGGATCCAGGGGGCGAGGAGGCTTCACCTAACGTCGTCTAAAGTAGTGTAATTTACTCAAATAACGCACATTTGCGTTAATTAAACTTGCTCCTAACGCAAGTTTATCGGATCAACCATTTTGCGCCCCCCCCCCCTAAAAAAGTCCTGGATCCGCCCCTGAACTTTAGCGTAAAGATCGAGGTATTAGGGAGAGATCAACCCCCCTCGTATACGTAATAATTTATCTTCGTTTTAAGTTTTAATGTTGCTCATTACTTTCAGTTGAAAAACCTTTTTTTTATTGAATTACTGGTAAGAGATGAATTGCAATTTGAAAGTGAATAGTCATCCAAGATCTGATCTTCTATTCAGTTGCGCTTGTCACAGTTTGTTTTTAAGGTTTGTCTTTTATATTGTTCAGTGGATTTTTAGCCGATTTTTCTTTTATTTTTATTGCTAATTCTGCACTGATGACGCTTGAGCGGTGGTCTCGACCAAAAAACATTTGTACTGTATCCTTCTTTTTTTCATGTGATTACCCTCGTTTTTTCTTCGTTACATTTTTTTTTTTTTTTCATTTCGTTGCTTTCTGGAAACTATAACAAATCATAACATACGCCGAAGAGACCTTGTTGAAATTAAATAAAAAAAACACTAAAATTTAAAACGATCATAAATTATTCCATGTATGAGGGGGCTGCCCCTTCCTCAATACTTTGCTCTTTACGCTAAAGTCTTAAAGTTCTTTAAAAATGCATCTCATTAAAATTCAACGTCCCTTGTGTTTGAGCAGTCTTTCTTAAAGAAGTGCAACAGAAAATCAAACTTTAGCATAAAGAGTGAGGGTTGAAGGGTTTCCCAACAACAAATACTATACGTTAACAATAGGAGAATTGCGTAACTTACAGCTCTTTCCCAAGGGGGGGGTCATGTCCTCCCCAAAGACGTAGTTATTGGGCCTTTCAAGTATGCGGAATCAAATGGCTTTTTCGCAATTCTGACCGGATGTTGTTTTGTTTTTTTTAGGGGAGGGGGGGTTGGGAGGCGTTCTAGAAAAAAAACATACATCCGTGATCTTTTTTTCGGACAAAAAAAAATGCAACATTCGATAATTGTGTCTATAGGAGCTAGAAACCTCTACAGGAGGGCTCTCTGATATGCTGAACCTGATGGTGTGATTTTGTTTTAAGATCGCTTGACTTTTTAAGGGTGTACTCCCTGGTTTGAAAATCGGGCACATTTTCTCGGACTTCCAGCTTTTGATGCGTAACATTAAAGTCAATGAATTTTACATATTTGAAATCAGCATAAAAATCCGATTTTATTGATGTATCTATTGTTATCAAACTTCTGTTTTTTTTAGAGTTTCGGTTACTAGTGAGCCGAGTCGCTCTTCAGTTACTGTTCGTTACCAGGAACTGTTTGACACAATCGATTGATTGTTCTTATTTTTTTTTGCTTTCTACTACTCATAGACTCGTTATTTTCAAGTTTCATTTCTTTGGTTCTGTCAAGGTAGGCCATTTCAGTTTTAGATCTTTAATTAGGTACGAAAACATTGAAATGCACTAAAGCTTTTTGTGAAAGGAGTAGGGAATCAAAAGTGTGAAAAAAATGGCTTAAATAGTTTGATATTTACAAGTTAGATAGGACACATTTAGCAGTTTCTCAGACAGCACCATTCAAAAAGGGAGAACAAAAATAGGTGGAAGCCGACTGGGGCTATTAAGAAGGGCACATGTCAAAAAAACAAGTCTTGCTTCATAATATACAGAACAACAATTGTAGTTAGCATATTTTGAATGTGCTTCCACTATACTTTACCCGCCACTAATATGCAAATATATAACACAAGATATATACTTCCCATCAGTCTTCCGTTTACTAATTTCGTCAGCGTTGATTCAATTTACGGGTACATGGGTTGAAATAAGAGTGACTCATGGCAAAATTCACAGGCCATATATAATTTGGGCTATATATTTACACATTAGGGGAGGGGCTAGTTGGGTATAACTTATAGTGGAACCACATTCAAGATTTGTGAATCACAATTTTTCTGAATATTACGAAGTAAGAATTGTTTTCTCCTCAATAGCCCAACTTCCAGGCAGGGGTGGATCCAGGATTTTTTTTAGGGGGGGGGGAAGGGGCAAAATAAGTTGATTTAATAAACTTGCGTTAGGAGCAACTTTAATTAACGCAAACTTGCGTTAATTAAGTAAATTACACTACTTTAGATCACGTTAGGGGGCGCCCCCCTCTGGATCTGCCACTGCTTCCAGGCTTCTACCCAAATATATACAGTAATCTAATTCAAAACCATGTATAATGTATTTTTATTTTTTGAGAGCCAAGTACAAAATTGATTGAATGAATTTATTTTCACATATACATAAAGGGCTCACCAATTGTGATCCATGAGCATTCACAACACAGCAAAGCCCCCTTAGTAAAACAAACTTGCAAATTAGTCATTGGCTCCCTTTCCTTGGTTTCACTTGAAGGGCGATAGAACGTCCTTGTAGTAACACTGGGGAAAAGTTCAGCCTTCTAATGCATGAACTCCAAAGATTTATTGGAAACTACGCAAAATCGTGGAATAGCTCTTCTCTTCTCTATGACTTGGCATTTTTATCTTTGGGAAGTCACGTTTTACTATTTCTAAGTCACGTAGGTAAAACGTGTTAGATTCATTTTTTCCATCTTTTTTGTGGGCTTGATATTGTCAGACCATAAAGTCAAAAATAACACTGTCACTTAAGTAAGGTCTGTCACTAGGAAAGAAAAGATTAAAAGTAAGTACCTGAACATCAGCTGGGAAGGTTTTTTTGTTGCTAATTTGAGAGGTAACAAGGGCAAAAGAGCTCAAAGAGTTTGTGATCAAACAGTTCGTGGTAACGAACTGTAAGTAAGGAGCGACCCGGCTCAATGGTAACCGAAACTCTAGAAAACGGTTTTTTGATACCAATAGATATATCAAAAGAATCAGATTTCTATGCTGATTTCAAATATATAACTTTCATCAAGTTTAGTGCTACCCATCAAAAGTTACGCGCCTGAGAAAATTTGGCTGATTTTCGAAAAAAGGGGGAAAGACCCCTAAAAGTTATAGAACCTTAATGAAAATCACACCATCATATTCAGCGTATCAGAGAACCCTACTGTAGAGGTTTCAAGCTCCTATCCACAAAAATGTGAAATTTTACATTTTTTGCCAGAAGAAAGATCACGGATGCGTGTTTATTTGTTTGTTTGTTTGTTTTTTTGTTTTTTTTTCCCCCGGGGTAATTGTATCGACCCAGTGGTCCTAGAATATCGTGATAGGGCTCATTGGAACGGAAATTAAAAGTTCTCGGGGCCTTTTTAAGTGACCAAAAAAAATGGAGGGCAACTAGGCCCCCTCCGACGCTTATTTTTTTCCCAAAGTCACACGATCAAAATTTTGAGATAGCCATTTTGTTCAACATGGTCAAAAATATGATAAAAATGTCTTTTAGGATGACTTGATCCCCCAAAGTCCCCAGGGGGAGGGCTGAAAGTTATGAACTTTACTCAATTTTAACATATAGTATTGGTTATTGGGATGTATACAGACTTTTTCAGAGGAGATTTTTTCTGGTAGGTGGGGGAAGGAGAGGGTCGGGGGCTATATGGAAGGATCTTTCCATGAAGGAAGTTTTCATGGGGGAAGGGAAATTGCCATGAAGGGGGCGCCGGACTTGCCAGCATTATTTATTGGTTATTGGGAAGTATACAACCATTTTCAGGAAGGATTTTTTCTGGAGGGGGGGGGCTAGAGGCGGGGATTACTCTGGAGAATAGTTCCGTGGAGGATGTTTCTTTGGGGTAAGGGACATTTCTATGAAGGGGGCGCCGGATTTCCAAGCATTATTTAAGAAACGATCAGAAGTTAAATAAAAAAAAAAAGTTTTTTCAACTGAAATGTAAGAAGGAATATTAGAACTTAAAACGAACAGAAATTAAAACGTATGTGAGGGGGTTCTCCCCCAAGTCAATACCTTGCTCTTTACGCTACAGTTGTTTTTTGTGCTTTAAAAAGAGATATCTATTCTAATTAAAAGGCCTTTGTGATTCAGGGGTTTGTGAATAAGAAATTTTTTTAACTTTTAACGTAAAGAGCGTGGTATTGACTAAGGGGAGAACCCCTTCATATAAGTAATAACATATACGTAATAAAAAAAACAATAAAAAAACAAGCGATACGGCTCAATAGTAATCGAAACTTTTAAAAACGAAATTTTGATGTCAATAAATGTATCAAAAGAATGTGTTTATAATGCTGATCCTAAATATATAAAATTTATTAAGTTTAGTATTACTCATCAAAGGCTACGAGCCTGAGAAAATTTACTAGATTTTTTAAAGAGGGGGGAAACATCCACTACAAGTGAAAGAATTTTAATGAATATCACACATTAAGATTCAGCGTATCATAAAACCATATTACATAGGTTTCAAGATCATATCTGCAAAAATCTGCAACTTTGTATTTTTTGCCAGAAGAAAAATATACGAATATAGAAGTTAGTTACGTAAGTTAATTTGTTAAGACATCCATTTAGCAAAAGAAAAGTAAAATTTTTATGCAAATAAAAGCTGCATTAACTAAAAAACGATCAGAAATTAAATAAAAAAAACAAGTTTTTTAAACTGAAAGTAAGGAGCGACATTAAAACTTAAAACGAACAGAAATTATTCCGTATATGAACGGGGCTGTCCCCTCCTCAACGCCACGCTCTTTACGCTAAAGTTTGACTCTGTCTCACAACTTTATTTTTTAAAACAATAAAAAACTTTAGCGTAAAGAGCGTGGCGTTGAGGAGGGGACAGCCCCTTTCATATACGGAATAATTTCTGTTCGTTTTAAGTTTTAATGTCGCTCCTTACTTTCAGTTTAAAAAACTTGTTTTTTTTATTTAATTTAAAACAGGTAAAGATTGCTGTGAAGCTGTAACACAAGAATAAAGTAAGTTATAGCGTAACCAGGCGACTTCCCAGTACTGACTTTTTTCTCTCTTTTTCAAACAGTTCGTGGTAACGAACTGTAAGTAAGGAGCGACCCGGCTCAATAGTAACCGAAACTCTAAAAACGGGATTTTGATACCAATAGATACATCAAAATAATCAGATTTTAATACTGATTTCAAATATATAAGTTTCATCAAGTTTAGTCCTACCCATCAAAAGTTACCCATCAAAAATTTGGCTGATTTTCAAAAAAAAGGGAGAAAGACCCCCTAAAAGCTATAGAACCTAAATGAAAATCACACCATCAGATTCAGCGTATCAGAAAACCCTACTGCAGAGGTTCCAAGCTCCTATTTGAACAAAAGTGGAATTTTGTATTTTTTGCCAAAAGAATTATCACGGATGCGTTTTTATTTGTTTTTTGTTTGTTTCTGTTTTTTCCCCAGGGGTGATCATGTTGACCTAGAATATCATGGGAGGGCTCATTAGAACGGAAATTAAAAGTTCTAGTGCTCTTTTTAAGTGAAAAAAAATGGAGGGCAACTAAGCCCCCTCCCACGCTCATTTTTCTCCTTAAGTTACCCGATCAAAATTTTTAGATAGCCATTTTGTTCAGCATGGTCGAAAATATAAAAAATATGTCTTTTTGGATGACTTAATCCCCCAAAGTCCCTGGGGACTTTTTACATATAGTATTGGTTATTGGGAAGTATACAGACTTTTTCAAGGGGGATTTTTTCTGGTAGTGGGGCTCGGGGGTTATGTGGGAGGATATTTCCATGGAGGAAGCTTTCATGGGGGAAGGGACATTGCTATTAAGGGGGCGCCGGATTTCCCAGTTTTGTTTAAAAAAAACGATCAGAAATTAAATAAAGAAAACAGGATTTTCAACTGAAAGTAAGGAGCAACATCAAAACTTAAAACGAACAGAAATTATTGAGTATATGATTGGGTTCGCCCCCTAGTCAATACCTCGCTCTTTAAGCCAAAGATTTTCTTAGTACTTTCATAAGAGCTATTTATTCTAAATAACGGCCTTTGTGATTAAGGGGTCATTTTTAAAGAATTGGAAGAAAATTCGAACTTTAGCGTAAAGAGCAAGGTATTAACTAGGGTGCGAACCCCCTAAGATACCTATTAAAATATATGGATATAGAAGTTCATTACGTAAGTTAATTCGTAAGTTACGTATATTGATTACTAATAAAAACGTTCGTAAATAAAATTAAACAACTGTCAAGAAAGCCATTTAACCAAATAAAAGTAAAATTAATGCGCAAATTCTTTTTTAATTATTCATATACGGTGAGCCAAAATCAAAACCTGCATTAATTCAAAAACTTCCAGAAATTAAATAAAAAAACAAGTTTTTTTTAAATGAAAGTAAGGAGCAACATTAAAACTTAAAACGAACAGAAATTATTCCGTATATGAAAGAGGCTGTCCCCTCCGCAACGCCTCGCACTTTATGCTAAAGTTAGACTCTTTATCACAACTCTATTTTTTAAAACAATAAAAATATTTAGCGTAAAGAGAGAGGCGTTGAGGAGGGGACAGCCCCTTTCATATACGGAATAATTTCTGTTCGTTTTAAGCTTTAATGTTACTCCTTACTTTCAGTTTAAAAAAAACTTGTTTTTTATTTAATTTTTTTACAGAGAATAAGCTAAGATGCGCGTTGGAGAGAGTAAGTAACGCATAGTTTGAATGAAAAAAGCAAAAGTATGAATGAAAAACTAGATACAGTTGGAGGCATACTCGCCATTATTTCGTTTCTTGACTGAATTTGAAAAGCAAAGTTTCGCCCCAAAATCCGACGAATTTAAACGAAAAAAAGAGCAAAAAATTAGCTTACATTAGATGTGAATGTTGGCAGGATAAGAAATAGCTATGCATCAAGGATTAAAACCTAAATCGAACAGAAATCACAATGAACAATGAGCCCAAACTTAAACGAACGTAAATTACTACAAATAATTGTTTGCAAACCCCTCAAATCGCACAAGACGCTAGCGTGCCATTTGCGCTTTAATAAAAACTAAAAAATGCCAAAATTGGAATTTTTATGTGGCCGCTTGATTTTCTGTACATTTGAAAGGAATACATCTAAAAGGAAGAGAGTGCTGATATATAAATATATGGATGAAAGTTTGAGCAACATTTAGTTTTGTTTATCTTTTTTATGAAAAAAAGAGACTGTTCAAATTATATGTCGATTTCATTAAAGTAGAAATGAAACTCTTAAGACTTTTATGGGGCTTGAAGGTGCGGTAATATCACCTCGGATTTTTGTAAAGTTTGTCTTCATTGTCCATTGCATATACTTAGCATTTTAGGTTTTATTTCTGAAATTATATATACAATAACGGATTTTTGCTCATTTAAATTAGCTCTTTGCTTTCCATGGAAAAGTTTTTAGTAGTAAAGCTGGTTAATAAGCTTTGTAATCAAAATGCTCGGAAATTCTTCAATTAAAACTGTAGTTGAAATTGGAAGCCGTTTTTGCTTATTTTCAGCAAGATTTTTCTGTACTAAAATTTGACAATTCCAGCTCGTATTTGCAATTAGTGACTTCAAAAGATCAAAACCATTAAATACCGACTTTAGGGGAACTCAAACGTGAGTTATGCAAGACTGAAATCGTTTCAGTACTAAGTAAGTTCATATTATGTTTGCTTTTCAAACAGTTCGTGGTAACGAACTGTAAGAAAGGAGCGACCCGGCTCAATAGTAACCGAAACTCTAAAAAAGAAATTTAATACCAATAGATACATCAAAAGAATCAGATTTTAATGCTTATTTCAAATAAATAAATTTTTATCAAGTTTAGTCTTACGCGCCTGATAAAATTTGCCTGATTTTTGAAAAAAAGGGGGAAACACCCCCTTAAAGTCATAGAACCTTAATGAAAATCACACCATCAGATTCATCGTATCAGTGAATCCCACTGTAGAGGTTTCAAGCTCTTATCTGCAAAAATGTGGAATTTTGTATTTTTGTCAGAAGAAAGATCACGGATGCGTGTTTATTTGTTTTTTGTTTTTGTTTTTTTTGTGTTTTTTTCCCCAGGGGTGATTGTATCGACCCAGTGGCCCTAGAATATCGTGGAAGGGCTCATTCGAACGGACGTTATAAGTTCTAGTGCCCTTTTTAAGTAACCAAGAAAATGGAGGGCAACTAGGCCCTTCTCCCACGCTCATTTTCCCAATATCACCCGATCAAAATTTTGAGATAACCATTTTGTTCAGCATGGTCGAAAATATGATAAATATGTCTTTTATGATGAAAAAGTCCCCAGGGGGAGGGCTAAAAGTTACGAACTTTACCCAATGTTTACATATAGTATTGGTTATTGGGAAGTATACAGACGTTTTCAGGGGGATTTTTTCTGGTAGGTCGGGGGAGGGGGTGGACCGGGGGTTACGTGGGAGGAGCGTTCCCGGGAGGAAGGTTTCAGAGGGGAAGGGACATTGCTATGAAGGGGGCACCAGATTTCCCAGCATTATTTAAAAAAACGATCAGAAATTAAATAAAAAAAACACAAGATTTTCAGCTGGAAGTAAGGAGCAACATCAAAACTTAAAACGAACAGAAATTATTACGTATATGGTTAGGTTCGCCCCCGAGTCAATACCTTGCTCTTTACGCCAAAGATTTTTTAATACTTTCATAAGAGCTATTTATTTTAATTACGGCCTTTGTGATTAAGGGGTTATTTTTAAAGAATTGGAAGAAAATTCAAACTTTAGCGTAAAGAGCGAGGTATTGGCTAGGGGGCGAACCCCCTAATATACATATTAATAATATATGAATATAGAAGTTCGTTACGTAAGTTAATTCGTAAGTTACGTATATTTATTACTAATGAAAACGTTCGTAAATAAAATTAAACAACATTCAAGAAAGCCATTTAACCAAATACAAGTAAAATTAATATTCAAATTTTGTTTTAACTATTCATATACGGTGAGCCAAAGTCAAAACCTGCATTAATTTAAAAACGTTCAAAAATTAAATAAAAAAAATAAGTTTTTTTAACTGAAAGTAAGGAGCGACATTAAAACTTAAAACGAACAGAAATTCTTCCGTATATGAAAGGGGCTTCCCTCCTCAACGTCTCGCTCTTTACGCTAAAGTTAGACTCTTTCTCACAACGTTATTTTTTAAACAATAAAAAACTTCAGCGTAAAGAGCGAGGCCTTGAGGAGGGGACAGGCCTTTTCATATACGGAAAATTTCTGTTCGTTTTAAGTTTTAATGTTGCTCCTTACTTTCAGTTAAAAAAAACTTGTTTTTTTATTTAATCAACTTCTATATCGTATTATTTGCGTTATGTTTTTATTCAACAGTCTAATAGGTCCTGTGACACAAACTGTGTTAATTTGATAAAATTCTAACAGCATTTGTTAAATATGGCACTTATCTTGTTTTGACTTTGGACAGCCATATTGAAACATTCCCCTTGTCATCAGTAAGCTAAAAAGTGTTTTAATTAACATGAACTGTTGTGGGACTGGAAGTCTTTGTGTTTGTGGAAATCACAGTTTATAGAATTATCCAGTAAGTTTATCGCAGATCATTTCTGGTCTTCATTCTCGGTGCGAACAAAAAGCTCCTCCCACTTATTCATGGATTAGCGGGTTAGTCTGTATGCGTCAATCAATGAGAAATGGTTCAAAATTGAATCGTTCATAATTATGAAATCAGAAAAAAACTTGGTGAGCCAGCCAAGTGGTTTGCAAATGTCACATATCGCAGGTATGAATTAATTTATATTACAATTATTACTTAATATATTTTTTACAAGCAGTGGACTGAACTTATTGACCTATGCAAGATTTTATAAAAAGGTGGATGGGGGGTTGGTGAAATCTGTGAAAATAAGGATTTTTTCTCTTTTTATAATTGGGAGAATAGGTGTAATGGTTTCAGAGGTGGATCCAAGATTTTTTAGAGGGGGGGGCGCAATATAAATTGATTCAGTAAAATTACGTTAGGAGCAAGATTAATTAATGTAAAAATGCATTAATTAGGTGAATTACGCTAATTTAGACTGCTATAGGGGGGAACCCCTCGCCCCCCCCTCTGGATCTGCCGCTGGATGGTTTATAATTTTTTTTCACGTCGTGACGTTTATTTTCTACGATATTTATTTTCTAGATAAGACTATTTTCGTTTTCAATCAATGTTTTCGTATGAAATTGGCAGACCATTCCTGAACTTTAAACAATAAACACCTGTTTTAAAATATTTGTACTTTGTGAATTTAGATAGTAATAAAGGTTGCTGATTGAGACCAATTTTAGGACTTGGGTTCTAATTATTGGTTGCAGTTGTAAAAGTTGCCACAATAGCTTTGTCCAAAAAAATAACAAACGTCTGTTTAGAATTGTTTTACGTAAAATTCTTAGGTAGTTTTCAGAAAATTGAAGGACATCACACATTTTAGTGGCAGATCCAAAATTTTACAGGGCTTTACGCTAGAAAAGCTCCTTTTAAAGAATATTTTTCCAGTTTGTATATATACAAAGTTTATATATAT